>NW_005842903.1:223225-242490 GCF_000455745.1 Alligator sinensis | reverse complement strand
TCCGATTAGCTAGAAAACATTGTCCTATCCTGGCAGGAAATAACTTGGCCTTTGTTATTCAAGCTTTCATTCCTTCTGGCCAGACTATAACAATACTATGTACCTGAAACCTTCAGTGGTTAGAATGCAGCAGCTATTACAAGAAACTGCAGAGCACTTCCTCAGTGATACAGGCTACAATGAATATGTCAGGCCTGTCCACTATCTACAATGCCTTCCCAAAGACTTTGGAATTAAGTTCAATGTTGAAATCCTTTTGAGCTACAGAGCTGAATTGTAAGGTCTCCAGGGCATGGAGACTGGCTATATAAAAGGCGGACTAAAGTTTCAGGAGGAAGATTGAAGTTGAAACCTATATTCCTTAGACCCAATGCAACTCTACATAGTAAAGGTTAAGCTCTAAAGCTCAGATTTACAGAAAACAATTGTCTTGGGGTGATCTGAGACTACGGAATTAACTAAGCACCATAGCAAAAGTCATCACCTTCCACTCTGAGTGTAAAGGCACATTTCTTTTAACTGTGTGTCTTCTTCAAGCTAAATACACAGCACTGTATACATTTCTTTAAAAAGCGGGGTTGAGGGGAAAAGGGAGGTGGGAGGAGAGGAAGAAGAAAGAAACTTCACTGCAGATCCTGTTCCTAATAGGGGGAGGATAAGAAAACAAACATGTCAGATGTTAGCAAGGTTACTTAATATGCAAATAGAAAGTGTTTCAGGAAATATGGCGGCACAATACAAACCTACTTCGAATGTACGTTTCCCTCCTTCCCCATCTCACTACTTCAGTAAATGTGCTCATTTTGATGTGTTTTGTGTTGTAATGAATCGTATCATTCGGTTATTCATTTATTTAGCCATGCCAAACTGCTTCATTTTCTTTTGTAGTTCAAGCTGTGTCAAAGACTATCAAATTTTTAATCCATGATTATACAAATAAAATATTAGAACAAATATTCATATTTCAGTAATTCCATTAACCTTTTAGGCCTGTATTAAAGGAACAGAATCTGTTTAGCTTTAACACTAAGAAAATCTATATAAAAATGTGCAAATTCCAAAAAGCAAATAGTATTTTTCTTTTACAGTAATTCGTCGGTGATTCAAAATATATTGTGGACTAAAAATGATTGATTTGTCAAAGCAGCTAAATATGGTGCTTCAGTTCTTTCAGATGGGGATAGACTTAATCATATGGCTGAAGTTAAGCTCGCCCTTACCGTTCAAGTTTATTGAATTGGGGCCTAAAGGAAAACCTAAGACGCACATGTAGATTTATATGCTGTCTGTCACTTAAAAAAAGGTATAGTGAGTTGTTCTTAGCAGGTCAGTCCTCAGAGTCAGAATTTCAGGTTCTGTTTTCTATTTTTATACATCCAAATTGTTGTAAACTGCAGTTTACAATGAGTTGCACAGTTCATTTGTTTCCATGCTTTTGGTCACTTTGACCAAGCCTCTCAATTCATTAGCAGAAATGGGGACTGTTAATCCTATTTAGTCCTTACTGACATTAGAAACAAACATCAATAAGGTCAAGAAATTCTTTGGTTTTTGAAGACCCAGTTAAAAATGTGCCCTTCAAAGTATAGTTATTGAAAATATTTGGAATTTTTTATGTCACAGTATGTTCCTGGTTCTCTTAAGAATTCATGTAACAGTGGTGAATCACAAGAGGGAGAGAAGAAACAGGAAATGCAGAAAGATGGTTCAACAGTGAGACATTCAATATTGTAGGACAATTTCAAAATGTTTTATTTTATATTGTCTATTCAGTCTGCAAAGACTGATTTAAGAAATCATTAATCTGTTTCTCCTTTTTGTACTATCTTAAAATGATTTAATTAAAATGTAGAGTTAAAAATGTTGATATAGCTTTCTAATTTGTCATAACATTTCCTTGGGCAGCTGTTATTGTTATTCATTTTGACATTTAATTTTTGCTTGTTTTATGAAGGATGAGTATTTGTGACATTTCTGACATTAGTAGCATTTCTATATTATTAAAATCAAATGTATACTACTGTCAGATTGGTTTAGTCTGGTTGGAATCCATATTACCACATGCATGGAAGAGAGAAATTTGAGCTAAAGGAAAGGTATGTGCTTGAATCTGGTATGTGATTATATTCAGGGAAAAGCTTGGAAGTCATTTTAAAATAGCTCAAGTACTATACATGTATGATACCCATATATAGCCCAGAGAATATCAAAATCTGAGCAAGTTTGGAGTATTTTAGCCATGATGGTCCAGGAAATATGGGAGAAACTAGCAAGGGTTTTTGGTGACCTTTTATCGAATCAAGTATATGGCTGGGAAATATATTAGACAAGTCATGCTGTTGCTCAGTCTTGGTCAACTTCAAAGAATCTTTAGGAGGTATATAATAGACATTACAAGAATGCTCCAATGGAGTAGCAGAATTTGTTAAACCTGTCACAACCCAAAGTTGTGATTTTTGTTTTGTGTATGCTTTGGCACTGCTAAATTATTTTTCCCGCTAAATTGCAGCTTCTTTGCACGGTGGAGTTTTCTGCTGTAAAGGAGAACCCCGGTGCAGGGGAGAATTTCCCGCCAATTTGTAGCTTTCTTTGCATGGTGCATTTCTTTTTGCATCTAAGAAATGCTCGGTGCAAAGAGTTCCCGCCATTTGTATTATAATTTGAGCCCCATTATTGGCTTGCGTTAAATTATTCACACGTGGCGGCTAGTGATTGGCTTGCTATCCGTATAAGAGGCTTGAGTGGTTTCCGCCCAAGTTGGAGGACTCCACAAACACCAGGAGGAGGAGACTTCACACTGTGTGAAGATCTCTAAGTGCTGCGAAGCCTATTGGACCCAGCGCATTTAAAGCAGGCAACAGGGGTCTGATCAGCCTCTAGCCTCTCCCCATCACCGAGCGCAATCCTCGATGTATCCCTCTTCCCTGTGCACAAAAAGATCCACGGAGCCTAGCAAACTTCGTGTGAGTCTATTCAGAGCTCTTCACTTCGAATCCCTGCGCACAAGTTCCACGGGGCCTAGCAAACTTCGTGTGAGTCTATTCAGAGCTCTTTGGTTCGAGTACTTTCTTCAGTTGGCGTGATGGGCTCGCGGTTTAGAGCCTCCAACCAGACAGGCTAGAAGAGTGTTCACGGGAAGGAACTCTAGTCCACCTCTCATCTTTTCTATCTGTAACCGCAACTCAAGCAAGTTTTCCAGCCTACACCGCGACCATCTTCGGTGTAAGTAAAAAATCTTTAAATCAACCATTACGCGTCCGTGACTAATTCTAGCGTGTCGCCCATTCTCTCCGACCCCGCGTGCCCGGGCTGCTGGCCACAGCCCGCGCAGAGCACAAAAAGGGCCCGGATCGCTCCCGGCCCGCACAAAACCATGATATTGGTCTTAATTAGCTCTAATAGGATCACTCTGGGCATGATTTTTTAAATGAATTTGAATGAAGAGACATGTTACCTTGCTACTTTCTATAAAGATAAAAAATGTACATCTGGTACGTGATGCCAAAGAGCATATGTGGGTTCATTATGCAGACTAATTTAACATATCACCTCTTCCATTATCCAGCGGTATCTTCTTTACAAAGGGATGATTAAATTACATCTAGGCTATTTTGTCTTGAGAGCCATCTGGAAGCACGGTTAGAATGAATCTGAGGATGGCATGGAGAAAGGGTATTTACTAATATCCCATTAATCTTCATAATGGCAAGAAGGGAAGAGCAACTGCCATATTTAGCAGGTTGACATACCAGTTTTGTAATGCTGCCCCGTATATTTTGTGATTGTTTTTTAGCTTATAGTCTTTTTCTCTTTATGGGATTTTTTAATGATCCTTGAATTCTGCAGAGACTTTCAATTTTTAAATGCTTTATTAAATAATTCATGGATAGGGAGCAAGCGAGAAAGTGTGTAAACTGAGTGGAAGCCAGGTCTGGACTATGTTCAGGAGATAAGAACAGAAGAGGACTAGAAGAACTGAATTTATTATTTTGCTAAAACGATCGGCAATGAAGGAGTTTATTTAGCTAATCTCTTTACCACTAGCTTTCAGAGTTAAAAAGCTATGTATGAAGGATGTTCTTGTACCTCTCAGCTGCTGTTTCAAGTTGCCTTTGAATTTTGGATCACAACACTGCACTGGTTTTCACTTGGTTCACATTTTCAAAGTTATCTGTTTACCCTGAGAGATTAAAGCATAATCATAGAATCATAGGAAGGGCTTTGATGCAACAAGGGGTGAATTACATACTCAGATTTGTGGCTGTGGAGTTCAGAGGATCCCAGTTAAAATATATATTGGACTTTTTTTTTCTTGATTATATTTATAATGGCTCCTTCCCTAAACTCTGCATTTGATTTGGATTTTTTTTCCTGAAATTAATTTATAGCTCAATCTTTTTTGCTGATTTTATTTGTTCCCCATAGAGGTCACTGATTTTACATTCTTATTTTGCTGCTTTCTTTTTTGTATTCTTCACCTTTTCTCATTTAAATATTCTATCTATTCTGTGTTTGTCACCAAGGCAAAAGAGCACCTCAGATCTTAATTCAGGATTTTGATGTAGATGATTGATTTTGTTTGAGGCAGGATCTATGATTTTACGCTCTGGCTAGCAACAAGTGCACTCTTAATTACTCAGCAAGTAAGAGAAAGTAAGTCCTTGTGAATCTATATTAGTTGAAATAGTTCACTTATACTTAGGCTTATATTTAGTTCCTTTGTAGGAAATACTTTATCTTCATTTCAATGTCATTGTCAGCCCACTTAAATGAAATGGTTTAGGTCAGTGGTCTCCAACCTTTTTAAGTAGGAGATCACCTTTAGCATTTACAGCAACCCAAAATCTACCATGCGCCGCTGGAAAACAGAAAATGAAGATAGGTGCCTAGCTTTTCAGTTTCAGTTTTTATCCATGCTTTTTTATCATTTTAATGGACCTAATATTAAATAATTAGCTCTGCATAACTAAAAAATCTGGGAAGAACTGGATCTATGAAGGTCTTCTGAGGATCTAAATGTGCAAGTAAAGGATTTAAGGGAGGTAAATCTTATTATCCACGCTGTACTGAAAGTGAAGCACAGGGGGCTTAAAACACATAGGTCAGGCCCAAGCAAGAAATCAGCAGCTGAGTCCGAATTTAGAACTCAGAAGTTCTAACTACTGGTTCCCTGATCCAAACAGGGCTAGACTCTCCAAAGAGTATCAAAACTTGTGGCAGAGGTGATATCTTTTATTAGACTAACTAAATATTTGCAAAAAAGTCTTTATTTGCAAGCTTTCGGGTGCACACACCCTTCTCAGGCATAGAAGAATGCAAAAATTGTAAAATATTTCCTAGGTGGAAATGAAAATTCATATTTTACAGGAGAGCTGAAGGTGTTATCTCCAACCAGGAGATCTTACATGACCTTCAGCTTTCCTGTGAAATATGAATTTTCATTTCCACCTAGGATAAATTTGACAGTCTTTGCATTCTCCTATGCCTGATGATGGGTGTGTGTCCCTGAAAACTTGCAAATAAAGACTTTTTTTTACATATAGCTAGTTGGTCTAATAAAAGATATCACCTCTGCCATGAGTTCTGATTTCTTTTGCCTGTAAACCAATATGGCTGCAACCTGTATCCCCAAATAGTCTTTGCAGTTTTTACACTTACTAGGTGGAGTGCGAAACAAGTTTGCGAAACTGTGGGAGTTCAACCGGCCAAGTTAACAGAGTGTCTGAGCAATTAGATAAACTCCTCCACAAATTCAACAAAAATGACAAAAAAATCCTGCAAACTTCATGCAATCTGTCCTGTGGGAAGCCAAGAGTGATAGTATTTATGTTGCCCATATCATACATTACGTTATGGTTTTAAAACCATAATGCTGAAAATTAAATGCTGAGCAGGAGAACAGCATGTCGCTATAGAAACAAAGACTTCCTGCAGTGATAATTAGCCCTAAGATGCATTAATAACCGTACATAATCCATGGGGATATGCAAAATGGACCCAGGTTTGGTCCATTCAGTGATCTGCACTGAACCCATATGTTAGAATTGGAGAGAATAAGTGAAGCATTTCTTTGGCATTGCACACACCATGCGTTTGTTCAACATAGCAGCTGTAGCTACCTCTCTGCTGGTCCTCAGGTGTCTTGACTGGAATTTTCTATGTTTTGTAGTATATTGCTACCAAGGGAAAGCATTAAACCACATGACAATTGAATTCAGAGAAGCTAGAACTAAGCAGGGAGTCTGACACAGTTTGCTACTAAAATAAGGGATACTTGGTGATAACACCTGATGCCTGCTCTGAGGAAAGCAGTATCCTTTGTTACTGGGAGTTTGGGCTTCAGATCAAAGGAAAAAGTCTTGGAAGGATTTCTACATAATAGTGAAGAATTGAGGAAGAGGTAGGAAGTGTGATGAGTGCCAGGAATCTGAAGGAGTACTGGGCATAAAGGATTGCATTTGAGCAGAATGGGGAGAAAAGCCTGCTTCCTAGAGTGTGCTTCTTCCTCCTAGAGCCCATCTAGCATTCTTGAATGTCACTATGTCACTGCTGTGAAACCCACAAAATGTCCCACCCCGTCTAGTCCTGGCACACACTGGGAGCATCTACATGTGTATTAATGTGCTTTAGTGCATATTAAATCTAGTACCTCCACCGTGAGGTACTAGGAAAATGCACATTAGCCTGTCATAATGTGCACTCACTATAGAACATGGGGCGTTTTTATATGTACCCTGGGGGTGGGGTGGGGATGCTTTAATTACAGCAGCTCTGAGAAATGAAAGCACCTGGAGCATCTCAGGTATCAGCATCCCCATGCTTCAAAATGGCAGCAAGGACACTTTATCTAAAGCTTGTCGAATGAGTTTTAGTTAAAGCACACCTGCCACCATTTTGAAGCAAAGGAAAGCTGATACACAACATGGGGAGGCTGGCCAGAGCACAGTAATTACAACAGTCCAGCAGTTTGCTTCACTGTGCTGTAATTACAGTGTGTTGGAGCAGTCTCCTGGCTCATGTGCAGGCACTCACAGTTTTTAACTGATGATTAATGCACTTTAGCCTATTTTAGTGCACGTTAACTAAATAGCAGATTTTTTTTTCAGTGATGCTTTAATGCATGTTAAAATAGGCTAATGCAGATTAAAGCACATGTGTAGATGCGCCAACTGAGAATGCCCACCAGCTACAACTAAAGGTTCCCATCCTATTAATGACTAGTGGGCATCAGTGATGTCATATAATAGAACTTCTGCTCTTTTTGTTCCACTTCACTATTTTAAAAGCGTAACAAATGTTAAAAGAACATTAGCATTTCAGAGCCAAAACCCACTGGTTATGAAAGGCCAGAATTAAGATTTCTGGTACAACATAAATTTATCTTCCTTTGTATTTATGCACAGTGGTACAGTCTTCATCTCCGTGATCACATTATTTTTCCACAGGATCCTTGTCTTTTTCATTGTATGAGATGGATTGTGCTCTCGGGATGAACTAGAGCTATGCAAAGGAGCCTGTTGTCTGTAGGACCTCTGCTTTATTTAATACAGGAAGTAGATGTGAAGTGCTTGTAGTAGAGGCTTGTGGGAAGACAGTGGGTGGTTTCAGGGTTAAGGCAGTTGAGTAGTGCCCTAGATACCTGTCTGCTATCCATGCCTCTGCAAGAGTTCTTTTATTATGCTAGTCAAGTCACTTAAATCAGACCATCTAATTATGTCTTCCTCTTTTTTGGGGCACCAGATTTAAGACTCCAGTCTAGAGTCTGATTTTCAGAAGTTCTCAGTACTCACAGTTGCAACTGATGTCAATGGGAGCTGTGTTCTGAACATAATTACTGTATAATGTAACATACCTTTAAAAAAAAATCATATACTGGATGTTTCAGACTGGACTGCGAAAATTGCTGGATACATTTGACTGTAATCTATTATACCAACCCTTCATATCACAGCACCATTTTGAAAATAGATATATTAATGATGCAATAAACTAGTTTTTTACTGTATTGATGGAAAAGCCCGGAGAAAACCCCATGAGAAAGTGTAACAATTTTATTGTCAGAGGCAGTAAAGAAGCCTTAGGGCCATGTGCTCAGCAGTGGAAAGAAAACAAAACTTTGAGTGATTCCCCATTTGGTGAGCACCCCCCACCCTGTGCATTGAAGAGAAAGAGGTCCAATGAATTAAACTGTATGCATTCATGTTATTAAAGAGTATAATAATGTACATGCACAAAGGCGCTGATTAAGATTGCAGCCTTAATTCTGGCCTGGCATGGGCATTTTAAATGCCTTACTTGTAACCTTCATGTTCTTTTACTATAGTTTTTTATATTAGTTTACATATCTGATAGGAGGAATAACAGAATGTTCCAGAAACTGCCTTTAACATTTTAACCATTTCTATATGTGAAATCTCATGTTGGATCACATTCAGATTTTCATTTGTGTCAGTTTATGAAATCCAGACTTGAATAGTAAAGAACATTACTAACTAGCAATTCACAATAACAAGGCGCAAATGGAATTTGGACCTGCAATAAATCACCTCTTTTGTTCTGCTATTGGCTCTCTGCATTTGCAGAGCTGTTTTTTTATGCAAAGAGCAGCTATTGGAGACTTGTCATAGAGCTGCACTGCTCTCATTTTTCATTTGGAATGTTCTTGTGTTTAGCTCCCCCATGATTTGGACTGTTATCCAATAGGAGACTGTATTGATTTCAAATTGTCTGTGAACACGTAAGAGCAATAGCTCAAGACCCACCTTTTTATTACCCGTGCAACTGCTAGTAATTTATTTAATTCTTCCTCCTCCTTCCTCTATATGTGCATGTTCTGTCACACAACTTTCATTTGGCCTACCTGCCCTACAATCTCTCTCCCTCCTTTCTTCCCTCCCTCCTTCTCTCTTTTTGTCACGTTTCAGCCTTTATTACATTGCAAGCGTGGTGCATCATAAAATACACCTACAATTAAATTATCTTATAAGAGGCAGGAATGTGCAGAAAATACTGCTGACTATCTTGCATTTCTGTCCTAGAATCTTCTGTGTTAGCATCTTCTGCTGTTCCCCAGACATAAACAGGTAAAAGAATGACAATGGTAAATGAGTGAGAAAATTGGCATTGCAGGACAAAGTGACCATTACATCACTCACATTCTCCTATATCCAGTGGGATGCATATCAGGCCACTTGAGTGTGAATATACCCAGTTTGTACACGTCATCTTTGTATGAATCGTATACAAATTAGGGGTATGATTACCTGTGCTTTTGCCTATGCAGGTATGTACCCAATTAATTAATAATTATAGCCTTAATACATGATTTTGGGTATTGCTCTTAACTCTATGCTTCAGGAATGTGAAAAACTTAGCTCTTAGAAAGTTGGCAATACTGCAGCAGCCACAACACTGAGATCAGAATAGGCTTGATCTAATACTGTTGGATCAAATCTATGGTTTCTTCTTTATACTAACTAAACACTGTTTTCATTCTTTCTATGGGAATCAGTTAAATTATTGAGGTAACTATCATTATGGTTTATAGGAGTAGTATTCTTAGACTTGCCAAAATGATGGTCCTATCCTTTGTGTCAGGTATCCAGGTTGTAGCCGTATTGGTCTAGAGGAAAAGGCAATCAGGATTTGTAGTAGAGATGATATCTTTTATTAGACCAATACAATTTTTGCTAAAAAAAATCTTTAATTGCAAGCTTTTGGGCACAAACACCCTTCATCAGGCATTGGAGAAAAGATTTTAAATGTTATCTTGGGTAGAAATGAAAGTTCATATTTTATAGGATTACACAGAGGAGTCAATAGATGGAAAACTCCTCTGGGCAGTCAGTTCATAGCTGGTATGGAGCCTCTCACCTTCTGTGAGAGGTGTTTGTGCCCAAAAGCCTGCAATTAAAGAATTTTTTTTGCAAAAATCTTGTTGGTCTAATAAAAGATATCATCTTTATTACGAGTTCTGATTGCCTTTTCCTCTAGAACAATATGGCTACAACCTGGATACCTGACACATGGAAGATACTGAATTTTTGCTGATTTTTAAAATGAAATCTTCATATTTTCCCAAGCAGGAAACAACTGTTACCACTTGAAACCAGAGATGCTGCTCCTGCCTTTGTTTCAAGGTAATTTGCCTCATCACAGAGCCTCACAGGAGGTGAGAGGCTCCATATCAGCTGTAAACTGACTGCCCAGAGGAGTTTTCCATCTATTGACTCCTCTGTGAAATTCTATGAAATATGAACTTTCATTCCTACCCAAGATAAATTTTACAATCTTTTCTCTGATGCCTGATGAAGGGTGTTTGTGCCCAAAAGCTTGCAATTAAAGATTTTTTTTTTCAAAAATCTTGTTGGTTTAATAAAATATATCATCTCTACTACAAGTCCTGAATACCTATCCTCCTTTGGATATTAATAAAGGCACTGAATACTTAACCCATTTTTTCTGAAAATGATTGCTGTGCTTGTTAACCTGTGAGTTTGCACCCGAATTCATGCTATTCCTTAGACTGCCTTTGTAATATTGTGCTCAAAGCTAAACTACAGGAGTGCCAATGCAACCTCCTAGAACAGACAGCAACAAGTATGGAGGAAAGAGAGATGAGCATGAGCACACAAAGGCAGAGGGCTCCCTACTCTCCTCTGCCTTAGGGCTGAAAAAGGGGTCTAAGGTCATGGAAGTAGGGAAGCTGAGTTTGTCATATATTCTACCAGCATTTTTGAATGTCTGAATAGTCTCCTCTGCAGAACTGCTATGCACATAATGGCAATTCAGAGTGTAGAGGTGGTGAGCAGTATGGTAAGTGGTGTTCTCTTTGCCATGTTTGTGGAAACTCCTTAAGAAGTTTAGTGCAGCTGCATTCAGATTGACCGTTTCTACCTGCCTGTGGGAGACTAGTTCTTGGACAACCAGTGACAGGCCTGCCACTTGCTATGCTGCTAGGGGCATGTGTTTATGGGAAATCAGGATACCCATGCAGTTAGGCAGATGGTCCATCTAGAAGTTCTAAGATCTGCTTTATTGATGACAGGATTTCACACAGATCTTGGCTCTGCGTGTTTAAAAGACTGTGCCCTTTTCCCCAGCTCTAATCACTCTCCTTAGGGAGATAATATGTCAATTTCTCTGCGGAGAGAAACGCCTGATGTTTTATGATTTGCTTTTCCCCCTTCTGCATGTGTTTTCCATGGCAGAATGAGATAAAAAAGATGGAGACTACGGTGGGTTCTGACATGAATTATAAATCGAAAATTACAAAAACATATACATCTGTACATTGAAGAAGTCCAGTGGCCCTTGTCATATGTTAGGGGTTGAGCATCAAGATTTAGGGGAGCACTTCTTCAGGAAGGCACCTCAAGGGAGGACAAGGACTAACGGGCACAAGATAATAGAGAGAAACTTTAGGCTGGACATAAGAAAAACGTTTTTTCCATAAGGGTTACCAGAATCTGGAACACGCTCCCAGCAGAGGTGGTGCACTTGCCATCCTTGGACGTGTTCAAGATGAGGCTGGATAAACACCTTTTTGAGCTCGTTTTAGCCCAATAACTTCCTGTCCATGGCAGGGGACCGGACTTGATTATCTTGGAGGTCCCTTCCGGTCTTTTGATTCTATGAGTCTATAATCTAGAATTATCCTGTGGTGGTGACCAGCATTTAATACTTTGGAAGAACATTTCCCCAGAGAAAGTTTAAAATGAGTAAAACTCTAGTTTAACTTTAACTTTTATCCCATGAGATGTCATGACACCTGAGATGAAGACCCAGCTACAAACCATTGCCCAGTTGGAGCCAAGTTGGACTCTTGTGACATTTGCTGATGGCTTTTATTACAGGTTTCACCAAATGTAGAGCAAGTCATATGGCACAGTAGGCAGTGTACCATATGCACAACCACAATACATGACAAATGAATCTAGAAAATGCTATGGAGCCATATGGTTCAGGTAAAAAAAGAAAAAGTTCTGCCTTCAGACTCTGTAAGACTAATTCAGAGACAAAGAGAAAAATATGGTTCATGGAACCACCGCCAAATGTACTTTGGTGAGCAAGCCTGTTTATTTACACTGCTATCAGATTTGAGACGGCATAAATTACAGTCTACTTACACTGTCTGAACATTTGGAAAAAAAATGTTTCTTGTAGCGCAGTTCTAGCTGAGACTATTGTATTAGGCTTCTGTAAAAGGTTTGTGTGACAATTTTTTTCTGATTGCTTGGTAAATGATTCATGCTGTCTCTGCTTTGAACACAGCCAGGTTTAAGTTGAGGTGTGGTTATTAGACATAGATATAGCAGGAGTGCCCTCTCCTGGAAACTCAGAAGCATAGCATTATTTGAAAAAGAATTTACTCCTGCAAATTGGAAATTATCACCTGGAAATTATTGGGCAAGATTAAAAAGAAAAAGGATAGCACAATGAGTAAAATACTCAAGAAATGTACCTTTAAAAATGAGAGTTAAGAAACGCCTGAGAAAGCAGTAAGGTGAAATCAAGGCTCTGGAATGAGCTTAGATTCTGAATCTTTCTAGCGCAGTCACAGAATTTTGATTGTTCCCTGTTCTGGAAGACCACAAAATATTCACTTTTGGCACATGTCCTGAGCTGCTCCAGGTCAATTCAGGCCCAGGATCAGCACTGGGAGCTGAACAAGAGGGCTCCATAGACCAAATCTGGCCTTTGGACCATATGTTTGACACCCCTAATCTAAATGATCTCATCATAAATTGTGGATGGAAATCTGCTCACACATTTAATGCAAGAGCGCTGTTCTCTATTATAACCCTATATCTACATGTGCTGTTCCTATTGACATGAATAATCATTCCACTCAGTGAATTGTGTTTGTAGTGATGAAAATAAGGTATCCAGGTTGTAGCCATACTGGCCTAGAAGCAAAATAAATCAGAGCTCATGGTAGAAACGATATCTTTTATTAGACCAACTAGATTCCTCACTGGGAAGAGTCTTGTGCTCCCCCACATTATGACAGGGGCTGCTGCCCCCAAAAAGGGGCCTGCCTCCTCCCACTGCAGTGGTGGGGAGTGGGCACAGCCAGGCAGGGCCCCTGTGGGGGGGGGGGGAGAGGAGATGGGGGTTATTCCTCTGGTCTCCAACAGAGGGGACAGCAGGGGGCCTATTCCAGGCAGGGACTGAGTGTGGTGGTCATGGGGGGGCAGACCCAGCTGTCATTGTAGGTACAGGGGAAACTAACTCTCCTCCCTGCCCCCTCTGCCTCAGGGGCCATGGTGTCTGCTGCTGCAGCAGCGAGGGGGGAGTGCTGGGCAGACCCAGCTTGGGTCCCTGCCGGTGGTGCAGGGAGGGGCACTTAAACCCCTCTCTGGCAAGACCGCCGCCCCTGCCTGTCCCTGCTTGGGCTGGGGAGCAGAGGCAGAGCCAGCGTGGCTGGGCTGGAGCAGAGAGCCATGCCCAGCCCAGAGAGTATGCTGGGATGCTGGGGGTCTCTGGTTTAACTCAAACCAGCAAGGGGTCTGGGACAGACATTGCATAAACCAGCTTGATCCAACTCAGTTAAGTCTGATACTACATTCAACCAGGTTTATCTCAAACAGGTTTTGACCATTTTGAAACTGGTTTATGTGGACTGAATGTCTGTTCTGTTACAGGTTTAAACCAGTTTCTGATCACTTCAGCTGGTTTGTATGTAATGTCTGTCCCTAGCCCTGTAGCTCAAGTGCAGTTTGTCCACACTACTCCTCACAAGTCCACTTGTGGGGTAGTTAAAGCTGTAAGATCAGTAGAACAATGAAACCAGGTTCTTAGGGGATCTGTGGAGTCTCTACTATTGGATGTTTTTCAGAAAAAGGCTGGATTAGCATCTACTCAAGGATAGTCCAGAAACAGCAGATACTCTATCTGTAAAACTTGCAACCCTGTGACTCTCTGATTCTCATTTTAAAGATGGACAAAGAGAGGGCAAAGACTGCTACATAAGCCACTGTTACAGTGAGTAGAGACATGGCGGCATGGGTGACTGGTGCCACCTTAGGGGGGCACATGCCCCCCCAGCAACTAGTCAGCTACTGCGGGGGTCCCCCTGTGGCCAATCTTGTTGACCAGGCAGGGAGAGGTTTGCCTCCTGTGGCCAAACTTACTGACCGGTGAGCGGCCACAGCCTCCATCCGGCGCTCCCACTCCCTGGCCGGCGCTCGCAGGGGGGGCACTGGCGCTCCCGCCTGCCCCCCCTGCCCATCACCTAAGTGGGTAGCATGGCTGGTCAGGGGGTGCACCAGCACTCTCAGGGGGTGCACGTGCACCCCCTACACGTCTCCACTGCATAGTGGGTCTAAGAATAGAACTTTGCCATTTTCGCAAAGTCCTTGCACTCGGTTGTTCCTGGTTTTTGGTATGCCCATCTGTCTTTCTGACCTGTAATTCCTGTACTACTAAAAAAAACTACAGCTGGATTTGTTTTTCTGTCTAGCTAAGAACCTGCAGAATATGCTCTGCCCTGCAGAAGTACAGCTGTACCTCTAAGACCTCTGCAGCACTGCACTAACTGCCTCTCTCTGCATAGATGATGTAACATTTCTTGCAGCTTTGAGGGACTGTAGCTATTAACCTTATGCAGACAGAACAACAAATCATACAATAGCAATGTAACTTATGTTACAGTCCAGTGAATGCTGCTGTTCTGAATTTCATTGAATTTTAGCCAGATATAATTCTCAGCCTCAAACGGTGATAAAAAGAGTGACTATTGCAAAGACTCCCTCCCACTTGCATGATGGCATCTGGGAGTTTGTGAGAAGTAACAACAGAGGAAGTATTTTCTTGCACAACTTGATCTTTTCTGAAAACTGCAAAAAGTTTAGGTGTTTTGGCAAAATGTTCTTGAATTCATAGCAAAACAGAGTCTATTCAGACCTACTTTCTGAGATGAACCCATGCCAAATCAACAGGCAAATAAATCGACAGGCAGTTGCGTTACTGCAGTGTGAAGTACACATAGGCTGTGATTGATTTATGCTGCCTGTTTTGGAATAACACCACTGACAAGATGGTGATTTTTTAGAGTGCAGCTAGAAAGAGGTAAATTTTTGCCATTTTCTGTTATAGTCATTCCCATAATAATGAAATACCAGTGCAATCCAAAAAAAAGCAAGCACCATCTGGAAATGCAAACTTTAGTAAAGAGCCATAGGTATGAAGTCCAAAATGGCTGTTTATTAATGGGAACTCCCATTAATGGGAAGATGGGAGGTGAGAGGACTTGTACTTGATTATTAGGATATTGTCAGATCCAGGTGAAAGTTTGAATAGTCAAACTACATACCCAGGCTTGGAGCATATTCTGCCTTTACAGCATATAAGTGATGTTTACGTGATCCTTGGGGTGAAATTATACATTACTATTAGACCATCTTAAAACTTGAATGATCACACATTAAAGCTTGTTAACAAGTACTAAGTGCTTTCTAGGAATCCTCAAGTTACTCCACTTCAGGCAAGGATTATCTCTGAGCTGTGCTACCTAGCTTGAAATAAGTTAACTTTTGGGTGGGTTCACCTCAGATAAAACAACCAATTTGCAGCCCTCCGGTATCAGCAGAGGAACTGCTTCCAAGTAGACTAGGTATCATCCAGGACAAACAGCTGGTAATAGTTGGGCAGAGAAGGGATGAATGATGTGAGAGGGAAAGGGGGTGAATTGGGACAGGAGTGGGTAGGGAGCTACCAGGCTACCAAATTACTCCTCTGACCTCTGAATCACCTGCAGCCCCACTCCACCCTGGATTGCTCCCCTGCTACCCCAGCCATCCTTTCAAGCCCCTGATCACTACCCTGCCATTCCAATCAGTGCAAGAGCAGTGGAGGCACCAGTGGAAGGGTTTACCCTCCCTGCCTACTCCTAGGGTCCCTGAAGACCATGCAGACCCTGTGTGCCCAGATCTAGCCTCTGCTGAGCCCCACAGCTGAAGGAGCAGGGAGAAGGGGGTTGACGGAGGCAAGGTGCAGGGCCCAGCGGCGGCTGGATCTGGATGTGTTGGGGCAGCATGGACTGTCGGGAGCAATCCAGGAGTGGAGGGGCCAATTGAGGAGTGGAAGGGGGGAGCAGAGGGGGCTTTTCCTTTTTCATGTCCTTGTGACAAGGTATTTAGCAGAATTTGCAGATACATTGGAATCTGGCAGGTCATACTATGAGCCTTTCTGTTGTGGCCTCAAACTTGCAACCTCTGGCCTGTCAGTCATGCTCCTTAGTTTCCATACCACCCCAGACCCCACTGGGGTTAGATGAGAGGCAGCAGGACAATCTCGGGAGTGGAGGGAGCGATCCAAACAGTACAGGGGTCCCTTTTCCCAACCCCTCCTCCCTGGCCTATACTGTTGTCAGCAAGCTGGAGAGCAGGGCAAGCACAGAGGCCCTCTAGCAGCAGGTCTGAGCAGTGTACATTAGAGAGGATATTAACCATGAATATGTAACTGGTCACTTATTAACCTTAACACAGACTAACATTCTTTAGAATTAGCACTTATTACTCTAACGTGTCATCTCTCCCTGAGGCATCTAAATTACAGAATGTGATCCTATTCTACCCCCCACAGCAGCAACCATGAAACTGCCAATATATCTAGATGCATCTCCATTTTATCCTGTAGAAACTGCTATTTTAGCAGTAAGCGACTGCTATTTTGTTTTCGTAGATGGTTGGAAGCGATCCAGAATGGCTACCTAGACAACCTCCATCCAATCTGTGTTGTGATCCAGTTCTATCTAGGAAGTACATAAACTTGGCATACGTTCCTGATTCCTTGAATGGAGAAAAAAACATGCGAGTGACTGAATCTGGTGCCATGCATGAAGCAGTGAGGAAGAGGGGCTACCTATCTTTAGCCCAACAGTTTATTGGCTTGGTCACTTGCCCAGGAAATGGGAAATCTGTGTTTTAGACCCTTAACTACTAGATAAAGCTGATGGTACCCTACATCCCTCTCATTTGGAGCTGGGCCATGGAATAAGAAAGAGTCATTAGGAACAGAAGGAAAGCATGCTATGTGTAGCTGTGCACAGTGAGGAGGATATGGGAGGGCAAGGGAGGAATCCCTGGTTCTGCTTCCAATACTGTTTATAAAATGCATAATCAGCATTGGGGATGGAGGCCAGAACTCTCCTTTCCTCTCTCCCAAGAAAGTGCCTTCCTCACTGGGCTGTACAGTCAGGCTCCACTTTGCATGCTTTCCTTCTGGCCTTAAATGTTTTACATTCTGTTGGCCAGCTTCGATAGGAGGATGGAAGGATTCCCTCAGCCTTGCCTATCCCATAGCCTAGTGGCTAGGGCACCTTCCAGGGAAGTAGGAGGTATAGACATAATCTACTCTGGTTTACAACCAGTTTCTCTCATAAAAACATAAGAGCTTCCATTTATTAGGTCAGACTGTAGGTTCCTTTTGCCTAGTTTCCTATGTCACATAGTGCCAGAGAGTGGATGCTGAAAAGGAAAGTGATCAGGGCATGCCCAGGGTTTTTTCCACTGTTCCTCTCCCACTAGCAGCCTGCAGCATTTAAATTCTAGGAAGTTCTGATTCAGAGGCTGTATGCCTAACTCCCATGCGCAATAGCTACTGATGCCCCTTTCCTCCAAGAAAATGTCCAGTTCCATTTTTTAATTTGGCTAAACTGTCAGCTTCCACAACATCTATTAGCGTGGAACTCATATTAGCAATGAGTTCCACGCTTGAATTATATGTTGCGTGAAACAGAACTACCTTTTCTTAGTTTTAACTAGTTACTTTAATTAGTTACTCTTGCTTGCCAAATGTCTAACTGCTACTGGTATAATATTAGCCAAAAGGTGTGTGGATCCTTTTCTTTCACCCCCAAAATTGCTGCTGCCTGTCAGGTAGATATACTGGTTCAGGTAGTTGCCTTCCTTTTAAGGGATTTGTATCATGATAAAAGAGCATAAATCTGTCCCATAAAAAAGGAAGAACTTTTTGCCTCCCCAGGTGATACAGAAATACCCTCTGAAGTTGCCTAAGGCTGTCCATTTCTAAAATAAGAGTACTATGCATCTCTGGAGGGTAGAATAGGATTGGTCTCTGAGGACATGCTAGGTGGAGCTGGCATGAAGAATGGAGAGGTAAATGTTTTTATGGGTTGGATAGGATTGTACTTCTGAGTCTATTAGCAGCAACGACTTGATTGTCTTAGAGGCAGGAATAGGATCTGGACGTTAGTGTCTTGTTATTTCACTGCAATAGAGAACAGTTGCTGATTCTTCCATGTCAAAGGCTAAATTTTACCCATGACTCACATTGTCTTCTATCACTCCATCATAAAAAGGATAAGAAACGTATAAAGACTTGAGTCTGTTTTCAACCCAGCATCTCTGGACAGTAAGGATTATAGTTCTCATTTAGCTGTTTGGACATTGGAGCTACACCTTCCCTTACAAGAGTCCTGACTTGTGGATGTCTTACCAAAACAGAACACAGCTGAAGAGTTGCTCATGTTCCAGTGCTATGTATTGTGGTGTATGAACTTGCCTTCTTCTGACTAAAAGCTTTCAGTGATCATTGATTGACTTGTCTGGAACCAGAACTATTTTCCTTACCACCTTTAACTAACTTGGGCATATTGCAGTTAACTCCAGAAAACCCGTACAAAAGCTCAGGACATATTCATTAACCTCATGTCTATGTATAGGAATTAATCTCGTGTCCAGCCAAAAATTGGCATTGTCAGTACCAAACCAGAAATATAAAGTTACATGATAGGGGTGCACTGATAGAAATTTTTGGTGCCAATACCGATAGTCGATATTTAAGGAGGCATATTGGCCGATACTGATCTGATTTTAGATACAGCTGCCTCCCACTGGTAAGTCCGGTGTGGTGGAAGGGGAGGGGGGAGGGAAGGGACGGGGGAGGGTGGCTTCCACTGCTGCTTGCACCCTGGGAGGGCATGGGGAGGCATTTCCCAGATCTGCGCGGGGTGGGCTGCAGCCAGGGCTGCATGGGGCTCTTCTCGATGGGGACTGGGCTCAGAGCAGGCTTGGGCAGCTCTGGGAGGATGCTGTATCCATCACAAATTTTGCTGCTGCTCCACTTCCAGCTGCCCAGTGCAGCTGCCACCACTGCCAGCTGCCCAGGGCAGCCCCAGCTCAATGCCCCGCCTTCACCCATGTGCCAGGAAGAGCCGGGGCTGCACTGGACAGTGCTTGAAGTGGAGCAAAGACAAAATTTGGGGTGGATGCAGCATCCTCCCAGTGCCACCAGCGCCC
>NW_005842903.1:212467-223215 GCF_000455745.1 Alligator sinensis | reverse complement strand
GCCAAGAAAAACCCCATGCAGCACTGACTGCAGCCCGCCCTCCCCTGCGCAGATCCAGGGGGCACATGCCCCCCCATGCCCTCCCAGGGTACAAGTAGCAGTGGGAGCCACCTTCTCCACAGCAGACATGGCTCTGCCCCCCCTCCCTGCCACCTGGGCAGCGCCTACCCCTGCCCCCTCACTCACTGTGGGGGGTGTTGATCTGTCCCCTCCCCATGCCTCTTCCTTCCACCCTCCCCCCCTCCCCTTCAACCACACTAGACTTACCAGCTGGAGACAGCTCTCCATGCTGCTGGGCTGTGCTCCTTGCTGCCTGAGTGGTGTGTTGTGGCTGTGCACAGCATGGGCATTTGTCAGCCAAATTATTGGCCCCATCAGTCCGATATCTGATACAGCCAGTTTTTTTTTTTATATTGGTACCGATCGAATATCGGACCAATGTATCAGTGGACCTCTATTACATGGGTCTTGCAGCAAAGGGAACAGATTTCCTTTCAAGTTTTTTTCTTATTCTAGGTCACTTAAGAGCTCATCAATATACTTAAAATCATACATCTGTTCTGTCTTTGAGAACTACAGGGAGATTTATGCCCACAGTTAGATAACTGACTCTGACAACTGCTGATTTTTATGGTTCATGTCATTCAAAAGCATGCGTATGTATGCCTGTTCAGAACTCTTAAAGGGAAGCATTCTCTTTCACAGTAAAGTTTGGGAAAAGGAATGGTGCAATCATGCTCGCCACAATTTTTAACACTAACATCTTGATAAAATATAAAATTGTTAAATATATAGCAGCAGGCAAGGGGGAATGTTTGGTGTAGTTGGCTGAATTACAATAAGACTTGCAATTATTGTCAAAGTGCTACCCCTTTGAAAAGCTACATTTCTTTGGTAATGATCTCAGCAGTAACTTTTAAATCTCCATAATAACAGAAGGTTGCCTCGGAAAGTGGTTCTGACAGTTCCCCTTTTTTTGTCTTCACAAGAGTTTTAATCCCTAGGCTCCCAAGATCCCTGGGGATCTTTAAGAAGAGGCTGGATACCTACCTGGCTGGACTCATTTGAGTCCCGTTTTTTGTTTAGGGTTCTTTTGTTGTTCTCCCGCCCTGGCGGGGGGTCGGGCTAGAAGATCTATTAGGTCCCTTCCGACCCTGAAACTATGAAACTATGAAGCCATATAATGCTTTTCTCAAATTATTCCTCTCAACAAATCTGTTTTTTTAACTAAGACGGATAGTTAATACAGCTATAATGGTGTTTTCATTTTAGCAATTCATTTTATATAAGGTTATATATCCAATGGAGAGTTACTGAGCATCTTCTAGAGCAAATAGAAATAGGGGAGTTTTATTTCCCTTCAGGATCAATCTCGTGGTAATTTGTACGTGTCAATATTTTCAAAGGGACATGTTTTGATGATGGGAAGCACTTTGATTGTGATGACTAAGTAAAAAATTTTATTTGCAGGCTGTTACGACAAACCAAAGTAGAAAACGTATGTTCCATTTTAACAGTGAAATCTGTGTCCCCCCCCATCAAAGTCTTCTTTCTTGCATCTCCATTCATCTTGATTATAAGATTAAATACATTTGTCTTTGCGTGGTCTCAGCCCTGGAAGTCAGTATACACATTTTTTGTTTTTAGTACAGATCAAGAATTGCTCTGATCACTCCAGTCTAATGTAAGCATAGTTCTTGATGACTATGCTGACCAACTGATGCAGTATACTAACACCATTTCCCTTATCAATTTGATCTATTGCAGTAAGAAAATAATTTACTGAGGGTTGCAGTTCTGCTTTCAAATACAATGTTCTGCAACTGATGAAAAAGAGTTTTTGACAGGAAGCCAAGCTATTACTTGACAGATCATTCAAAAAGGTTAAAAATTAAACTTCTTAATACCCAGAGTGGTCTCTTAAATGTCTAAATGTAGCACAATGTTTAGTCATTAAGGATCCTGCTTACCAAGTAAAAGTAATTCTCCAAAATATTTGAAATCCCCACAAATACTGGAATTGCATTAGCATATGGGGACTACAACAGTGTTCCCATTTGCTCTTTTTTATTGTCCATGAAATTTTAAAACCCAATAAACAGGAATATGGAACTCGGCTGTATTTTTTTTTAAATTGCTGTAGTCTGTATTTTAGTAGAGACCAGGCCAAAGGCCAAGTTTTTAAAAGAAGACCTGTACATTTTAAAGTTCTAGAACTGCAATAAATCGGACCCTTCCATGATTATTGATGAGTTGGTATCTCTGTGTGACTTAACAATGGCTTCATCCTTGAAACTGCTACTTCACAGAAAAAGTAGCTTATAAAGGTCACTGAGGGCTTGAAAATGTTTATCAGGCCTCTATTAATCAAGGTACTAGTCAAAGACTCATATAAATAGTTAGGTGTACCTTCTCCAGCAGTGTTCAAAAATAAAGCCCAAGTCAAAAAACCTACCCATATAGATTAGTTAGATACAAGTCAATTAGACACAGCTCAGTGGTCTTATCTCTGACTAGTCAGAATCTGAAAAACTGTAAGTGTCCCTTATCCTACCTCCTTGTTTGTGGCTACTGGAAGGTAGAAGAAACTTTCTCTGTTTTTGCTACCTTGGGGGTCTCTGGATGCTATAGTCTGGTATCTCTAATAGTCCATAACACTCCAAACCTTTTAACTGACTGGTCCTAGGGTGCTGGAAGAATCCCTACTACTCTACTGGATTCCAAGCCACAGACTGCTGATGTGGTTAAGTGAATGGTGACAGATGGTCTCTGTGGCCATGTCTACATGAGACATTTACTGTGCAGTAGCTCATTACTACTGCACTTGGTATGCAAGTACTAAATGACTGTGCAGTAACAACTGTGGTTTGGGTGTCTTGTGTAAATGTGCTCAGTATCAACTTGTCCTACTACAGCAGGTCTGGGCAAAATGTGGCCCGGGGGCCAGATGTGGCCCACCAGGCCATTCTATCCGGCCTATGGGGCTCCTAAAAAATTCAGAAAATTAATATTAATCTGCCCTGGGCTGCCTCTCCTGTGGCCCTCAATGGCTTGCCACAACTCAGTAAGCGGCCCTCTGCCCAAAATAATTGCCCGCCCCTGTACTACTGCATCCCTCCATTTTATATATTATTTCTCCCCAAGCCTACTGAATAGCTCAGTGAATAGCATCAGTGTAGCCTCTCCTGTTTTTCTTGAGTTAACAGCAAAAGATAGGAACCTTTGAATTTTAACATGGTAGGTTTCTTTAATACCATTTTTCATGGGAAAGGGGGCACCTGGATCATGTTTGAAAGGTTCCATTCAATTATTGCACAATCAGGTGAATGTAAAATCTTATGTAAATACTACAAAGATGATTGTGGCATTGTCCTGCTAGAATTTACAGTGTACATTTAATTGAGTTCTGCCGTTTGGTAAGGTATTTAAGAACCTTTCATACAGTTAATTTAGAGTTATAACTATGGGATTTTGAATGGCACGAGGACTCCTGTCAGTTTGACTACTGACTGCAGCACTCCTACCAAAAATTCCACTGTTTTAGTGTTGTTATAGTCTTATCTTAGGGGTTGTGATTAAAACAGTAATGCTGCAAACAGAAGATACCCTGTGGCCTGTCACTGAAAAGAAGCCTTTGCTTCTAATAATATACTCTTCAGAAGTTGTTTCTATTACTGGTTTAGCAGCACTTGACCAGCAGGGGGCTACCATTCTCCACTCAATTCCCTGACTGTACTTGGAAATCCTGTGTGTTTTTATCTGACCACATTTCCAAAAGATTAGGCTTATGCCACAATATAATGATCTGGATTCCAAACATGAGCTTGTTCAGACCTGCAATTTTGGTCCAAGTTTCTCTTGCACATCCAATCATCCTTTGGTATAAAGTCCATATTTGACACTTTTTATTAAATATCCGTTGATAAAATTCAAATAGTCATTCTTAGTTTTTTTCAGCTTCCTTTCTACGGCTAGAGTATTTGAGCAATGTACTATGTAGATGGCCAGATTGCCCGTGTACTTTGCATAGAACTGCTGTTCTACGTGCCATTCATCAGTATAGCAGGGTCCACTCCTCTTTTAAGTGCACTGAGCTAGAGCAAACTCATGGGAAATCATATGTGTAAACAAGGGCAGAATTTTATCCCCAAAGAATTACTTTTGTTAGAAATTAAGAAGCATTTTTCAATTTTTCCAGTGTTTATTTATCGTTGCTTTAACTCATTTTAAATCGAAGGATTTGTATAGTTGGGGTAGATTTTGGCCTGCCCTTACATAAAGTGGTGGGAAGAATGCACACAACCCTGTCCCTGTGTCTAGACACAGGAGCAAGACACTAAACCAGATTTGTGCTGTCCATGGTGCTAGACCCCACAATAATTAGGGAGGATCACGCCAGGCCTACTTAGAAGAGCTGACTTACTGAAAAAGACAAGGTGTGCTCCATTCTGTCAAAGGATTGCAAAGATACAACCCTACTGTGTGTTTCCTGGTAACCCTGGGAAGAGTTCTGATGAATCAGACAGATTTCATCCTGAGATTCACGCTGTAACAAGGCCCCTCCATCTTCCTCCCATCCCCCGCAAAGAAATAGTGTGTACTGAAAACAATGTTTAGCTACATATGTTTAGTGTAAGAGAGTTCAGCTGAATTGTGTGTAGCTGATCTATTTTTTTTCCTGTAAGTAGAGACAGTCTTTTTTGTCCCTTGAAGTCCATAACCTTTGTGATTTGGGGGGGGAAAAATAGAAGTAAAGCATTCTTAGCTTTTAAAAAAAATAATTTTCTAGGAAATGTCTTTGTAAAATGTAAAGGTGAAATAATAGCTAGTGTGGAAAGGAATAAGGTAATGAGGGAATAAGGAAATGACCTCTACTCTTCCAACCTGTAATATTTGGATACTATGATTTAATTAAGTTTGGAGCGTACCTCAGATAATCATATTTAATTCTCCTGCTTTTCTCTGAGTCTCCTTGTATACAGGAATTGCTGTTGTGAGAAATGACAAAAACTTGATATGAAAGAAATCCTAGCAATGTAAAGCAGGCTTTGCCTAGGTATTACATGAAGTATTGCAGGAGAGCATTTAACTGCTTCATTTAGCTTTGCTTTCACTAGACAGGAGGGACTTATCTTTCTTTTCTGAGCATTCTAGACCTTTGAGAAGCTTCAAATATAGTAAACTTTTCATTGTTGGTTTGGCTGACCTGAGCACATTGTTGCTGGTTTATCTGGACATGCTCTCAGTAATCTGAGTCATGCCTATGAGGAGAGAGTCATTTGAAGCTCATGGACAGCTTTATGTACTCACTGTCAGTGTGGTATCCACTTCACTCAGATAAAGCTCAAGTATTCAGGCTCTACTCAATTGCACTGCAGAACAGTTTGGTAAGTGCAATCTACCCTTATCATTTATCCCGGTTTTATACAGATAAACATGGTAACTGTACTGGAGCTCCTAGACCAAAAGGCACAGTATACAGTCATATTCTGGCTTTCCCATTTTTAAGACCGAATACACAAGATATAGAAATTACAGATTATTTTGTCTCATCTTACATTTACTTTGAAATATCCATATTGTTTTGGATTAGTTTAGGGTGTGGAGTTTCTATCCCTAAAAGTTTTCAAGAGCAGAGTAGGCAACACTTGACTGGGAAGGTGTAGTCAGGGATGATCCTGATTTGAGCAGGGAGCTGGACTAGATGACCTCATCAAATCCCTTACAACCGCATAATCCTATATATTAAAAACCACTAGTGTGAATTGCATGCATGGCCATCTTAATTTTCATATATCAGTATATTTACCTGTGAAAATTTAATTGAGGGTTTGCATGGATTCACTCAAATGTGTACATAGATAAGTTGGTCCTGTGCAAACCAGTTTTTCCTAGAACTCTTTTTGTTGGAAAGGCACATGATGATCAGATTCATGTCCATTTTAGACAAACTCTGAGGAGAAAAACAAAAAGCTTTTCTATATTTTCTGTCAGTTCACTTGGAATGTAGCCCTTCTTTCTGGGGGACCAAATCAAAATAGTTTCTCTTTGATCACAAAGGATAGACTCCCCCAATCTCAGACATAAGATAAAGTAACTTTCAGCATTTTACTTACCTCCTGTAACCATAACCAACCAATTAGCTTTGAGCATGAAATACACCGTATTTCATAGTTTTAACTCATGAGTATTTAGCCAGGATGCAGAAACTTCTGCAGGCAATTCACAAATTTGGACATTATTTAATAACCTATCAGAACTTTCAAGTGCTTACTCTTTGGGTAGGAAAGTTAAATGTGCTCCTTCTCATCAGTCTCATGGCATTTATTTTCTATCTTGCTTGTCCCTCAGAAAAGACCAGTGGTTCTTTCTCTGCTCCTTAAAACTTGACAGTAATAACAGTGAGTGGAAATGAAATAAGGTAGGGGTAACAGCTATGGAGGAAGGAGAATGAGAAGGCACAGTTAAGTTTGGAATTAAATGGCTATGGTCCTGATCCAAAATCCATTGAAATCAATAGAATAGCTACCATTGAATGCACCAGCTCTGGATCAGGTTATGTTTGATTTAGTGAAAACAGAATGCACAGTCAATGTTTTTAATCAATGAGAAACTAAAATAAGGAGATTAAGTTATATTTACAGCTAATGCAATTTTACTGCAGTCAGGAAACTGCAAAATGTGCACTACTGTCAGTTGTCTAAATCTATAATTGTGTGTGAGGAAAAGGTACTGATATGCTGTTCCTTCCCTGCACACTTGAAAGTTCTTTGCTGCATATTTGGGGTGGAAATTTCAGAAGTGATGTATGAGTACCAGTCTGAGCTGAGTGCTGGTAACATCATTTAAGTGCTTTTATGAATCCCATCCTTTGTGTTCAAGAATTTGGAGAGGTGTAAGAAGCATTGTTGTGTTATGCTTGGTACAGTTTGGATGCCAACAAAGGGTGACTGGGGATTTTTATTAACTGAAGATTAACAGTTTTCATCCCTTTCTCTCTCCTCTTGGATTATATAAATCTGTGACACCGTCCATTTGGGCAAATTCTGTCCTAGTTTCCCTATCTATAATATAAGAATAATGCTAAAGTATTACCTAGGAAGGCTGCAGACTCCCCATCCTTGAAAGATTTTTAGAGCAGGTTAGACATGTACTTATCTGGAATAGTTTACACAGCGATAGTCCTGCCTTCAGCAGGGATTGGGCTAAATGATGTCCTGAGTTTCTTCTGTCCCCATTTTTGATTCTGTGTGCCACTGATCATTTTTTTCCATTTCATGTTCTGTGTTGCTTGTACAGGCAACCCCCGCTTAACGATCTTAATTGGTTCCTGAAAAAATTAGCATTAAGTGAAATGAGCGTTAGGCAAAACCGAAAGTATTTGACAGCCCAAGATAGCAACCACAATTTTTTTTAATGACCCAAGATGGCAACTGCGAGCATTATAATGAAACTCACTGAGCGCTAAGTGAAATCAGGTATCAATTTCAAATGAGCGCTATAGTGAAATAACGCTAAGTGAAACAGCATATAGCGGGGGCTGCCTGTATTCAGTTAATAACAGAGATGTGATTAAAATATAGAAAAATATTGGAATATAGTTCCATGTTAAATCTCTTCTGTGCCCATTCAACAAATGATAATTGTCAGTCTAGACCTTTGTGGAACATTTTGTTTTCACATGTTCAGTAATGAGAGAGTGGGAGAGGAGTGCTTCTCTCCTAGTTTTATATTTTGTTCTTCCATAAAGCATCAAACAATTACACAAAAAATATACCCTATAATGTTTGCCAATTTTCTTGAAGAATTATTTTAAGTTTAAAATGCTAATTGATATATGGCACTAATATGCACATATATTATTTGACTTCATAAGAATATGGGTTACATAGTAGCATTAATAAATATAGTATGATGAGTTGGAGCAGGGGTTCTCAACCTTTTAGATTCAAGAAACCCCTAGTTAGATTCAGTGCACCCCTTAGAAAATGCCAGGCCTTATCTTTCACTCATGTTTTGACTATGGGAAAATAATAGTCTGTTGCAAAGAAGCACAGGAGGTCAGAATGTTTTTGATGCTATGGATTCCTTTTAGAAATCTCATGGTTTATCTTGTGAATCATGTGTAGGAGTTTGCACACCTAACAGTGCTAATAATGTGCGGCACCCTTAAACAGAGTCCGAGTCCATGGAGCATAAGGGAGGCTCATTTATCTCTGGGAGTTCGCCCTGGTAGAATAGTATGTGTAGAGTGTGCATTGCATTGTACCTGTGAGCAAGCCTGTCATAGTTTCATAGATATTAGGGACTGGAAGGGACCTTACAGATCATCGGGTCCAACCCCCCTGCACTTGGGCAGGAAAGACTGCTGGGATGGAGAATTCCACTCTGCCTTTCTCCAAGAAAGTTCCCTTTAGGGCTGGAAAAAACTGAATTGCCTGACTCTTTTCCTGTGCCTGTCCAGTCCTTTTTCTCCTTGGATGTTGGGAGGTTGGGGCTGATGAGATCCACTTCCACCCTGCTAATGAGAATTGCTTCCCATTCCATTATGCCTCCCCTCAACCCTACTCTTTT
Organism: Alligator sinensis; assembly: GCF_000455745.1. NCBI lineage: Eukaryota > Metazoa > Chordata > Crocodylia > Alligatoridae > Alligator > Alligator sinensis. Next base: position 214,641 of record NW_005842903.1, on the reverse strand, counting down.
GCCCTGGCCACATTTTACTAAAACATGTTTCAGCCACTTGTCTTCTTTTCCACTATTTGAGGATAGCCCAACTTTAGCATCTAGACCCTTCCTCCTCTCACCCATCCCCATGATTTTTGATAGATCCTTAATCTTCCTCCACAAAAATGGCTGATGTGGTCTTAGTGACATCAATGGCTCATCCTTCTCTTCCTCTGATGTTCTATTACCAGCTTCAGAGAACAGAGCAGGCTGGGGGTGGGTGTTGGGCTGTGTAATTGCTGTTTTGCTCAGTCCTCTTCCCCTGTGCCTGAGAGCTGGCAGATGAACCAAGTGCTGATCAAAGCTGTGAGCAGTGCAGAAGAACTGCAGTGCAGGACCTTATTGTCTCTGCTTATGGTTCAGGCTGGTTTCCTTAAGCAGCAAATTTTATATATATAGTATGAGCAGGGGATCAGGATATGAGGGTAATTATTTCACCTCACATCCTAAACCTGACAAACTGGAACTCTGGCTTTAATTAATTACTCAGACAGCTAGCAGGCACATAGCACATCTAGGGACCCTGAGGTTCAGAGTGGAGTTATAAACCATATGGGACATTGTACAGTTCGAACTCTTAAAGCCATATCATCCCTGGGGGAAAGCTATGTGAGCCAATGCAATTATATCAGTGAGGTATCTGGGTCCCACATTCCAGAGTTAACAGTGACAAATGTATTTCAAAAAAGACATATTCTTCTTTGGTGTTATGTTCTCTTTGTCTTACTGCGCATCTGCCTACTCTCCCACTCCCCTCCTACATACCGTTTGTGGCAGAGTTACTGTATATGCTGTTTTCCTTGTGCACTGGCCTCAGAGTTTGGAAGCTTCCTAGGTTTAGAGGAAAAGCACTGTATGTAGGGACTATTTACATTTTTTTATTGAACAAGATCTTGAACATTCAGACTTTTTGATTGCTGTCTGCAGAGAGATTTCTTTTTATTAAGATCAATGAAATGCTGCATACAGATGGCAATGACTAGCCATTTTCTACTATAGTTAGTCAACTTCCCCTTCTAAAGCTAAACGTTTTCTTTCTTTAGGGGAGCCAGCTTTAAGTTTAAGGGAAAAGTACCTAATGTTCTCTTCTTGTGAACTGGACACGTTCCTTCCCAGGCAAGACAGTCGTTTGGCACAAGACAAAGACAAACTTTTATCTCTGTGTGGGATTAGAAGGGCCATTTTTCTGGGGTGCATGAATAATTGAAATACAGACTCATAGGGCTAATCTTAAAGCCTTGCTCAGTGGTATCCTGGAGAATATATACTGATATGACTTGTCTTACCTACTTTCAGTTGTTTTAGATTAACTATCCAGAGGTTCTTAAATTTGTTGGTAGTATGAACTATATTCTCAGGCAGAGATTGTTTCTCTGTCCTGTCCCATATGTGACCTCAGCCTACCTGTAGTAATTAGTAGAGGACCCCTTAGTATTGTAGTTCTCAAAATATATACATCTGGTCCTGACAAATCTGAAACCTAAAAAGATAAATGTAAACAAAAGGTAGGAAAGGGATACAAAATACAAAATGGTTCAGGTGAAGCAATGCCCACAGCTTATTTTGAGTCATTATTGGTTTTGATTTAGCCCTTGCTCCATTCCCTAGACTCAGTTGATTTTATATATTTAATCTTTTGTCTTTAACTATTTTTTGCTTCTTCATTTGCGGAGAACCGCACCTTTGTATTTTTAAATACACATTTTAGTATGGTAAATTGACACTTAATGATTGTTTCTTTTCTTCCCCTCACCCATGCGCATATCAGTACCCTTGGTTAGCTTCTTAACCTTCCACAATGTAATCATCTCCCAGCATTCATTCGCATAGGTTGGTATTGAGTATTGTTTCTGATGACATTGCAGAGTGTCAGCAGTCTTATTCTGCAGAGTGTGTCCCATATGCTCTCTACTGCTATTATATACCTTTGGGAAATGGAATCCCTTGTCTCATGTAGTCTGGCAATAGATAAGGGGACTTAGTTAGCAGGTCCTTCTACTCTGATCCCAGCTGCTTCCCAGTTTTCACCTCAGTGCAGCAGGTGCCTCCTGTGGAACTGGAGATAATGTTTCAAGCCCTTCCCTTGGGGGGGGAAGTTTCCACCATTTTATAGATCTCACTTTTTCTTTGTTACTTACTATTTTGAGCATTCC
>NW_005842903.1:202662-212436 GCF_000455745.1 Alligator sinensis | reverse complement strand
ATTCCTGCAATCAGGTAGAAGTTAGGTGTAACAATCAGCAGCACAAAAGTCCCTTAGGTAATATTTTTAAAATTTATGGGGGGAAAAAACAGTCATGTGGCTGCGATGAATCTATACATTCCCAGCAGCTTTCATCTAGGGATCCCAAAGTGCATTGCCTCTATTTACATGTTTCCCATTGGAACCATTTTGAAAAGACCAGTAGGGGTGCACCGATAAAGATTTTTTTGGCCAATACCCATGGCTAATTATTAACCAGCCATACTGACCAATACTGATCCAAAAGCTGATATGCAGCCTGGTACCATAGGCTGTGTGTAGATGAAATGAGAGGCATGTGTGCACGACACTTTAAAGCAGGCTAAATGCTTTTGCACTGCTTTAATGGTGTCGGTGTTTGCATGCCTTGGCAATGTATTGTGCATTAATTCCAGCTGCTGTAGGAAATTCGGTGGCGTAATACGCCTTAAATGACTTAAAAAAAAAAACCCTTTTAGAGGTTTTTTGGTTTCCTGCCCCTACAGCCGTAGAGCAAAGCACCGGGCTCCCTGCAGCTCTGCAGGAAGCCCTATAGGCAGCCTGGCAAAATAGGCTCCTCACAAGAAAAGTGGCAAGCCTGATATCACCCCCCTCCCTCCCAGAGCCTTCCTGCGTGCCTGAGCTATATGGAGGCCCGGTGCTTCCCTCTGTGGCTGCAGTGCCCCCCAGGACCACCCGAGCCGGGTGCCTGTGGGCAGGTGCTACCTGTGGGTGGGCTGCTACTACCACGGAGGGAAGCACCAGCCCCCTTTGCCGCCCTGGGACCGCTTCACTCACCAGCAGCTTGCCTCCCCTCCCTGCTGGAGAGGCAGGTAAGTCAGTGGGGTGTTTGCACAACCCGGAGGTTTAATCAGCCCTAAATTGAAGCGGTGATTTTTGAAACCCACCACTTCAATTTAGGGCCCCCATTCCATCTATATATACATGGACATGGAGAGCAGCATCCAGCCGGTAAGTCTGTGGGAGGGAAGGGGTGTATGTGGGGGGTGGGGGGTAGATCAAGGTCCCCACAGTGAGGGAAGGAGTATGGCTGGGGCAGGCGCTGCCCAGCCGGGGTGGGGCAGGGCATGGGATGGGTCTGTGGGTGGCGTAGGCCCCACCCCTATGCCCCCAAAACGAGCCACCTGCAGCTCTATCCTGTGCCCCATCCTGCCCTGGCTGGGCAGCGCCTGCCCCTGCCCCAGCCCCACTCCCTGTCTCACTGCAGGGGCCTCAATCTGCAGCCCCATTACCCTCCTGCCCCCACAGACTTATTGGTCAGATGCTGCTCTCCAAGCTGCCAGGCTGCATTCCTGGCCCCCCGCATGCGGCAGCTGCGTGCATACATGCAGCATTTATCAGTGACATGTCGGCTACTCTGGCCAGAGAAAGCTGATTACTGATAATGCCAATTTTCCTTTTATTGGTACCAATCTGATATGGACAGATATATTGGTGCACATCTAAGGACCAGAGTGGAGAGTGCTTAGAGCTTTCTGGAACCAAGCTCCTTTTAAAGCATTGCCATTTGACCACCTGAAATCACTAGTCATTTTTCCCAGTATTGGTCAAAATGTCCATTGACTGCTTTGTACATACTTACTCTGGAGCAATAAATTTGTTCTTTTGCCCTTATTCCCTTGTATGCCATTTGATTTGCAGTGTTTATCATGTCAAGGAGTAGCTGTTGGCTTCAAATGTATTTTTGAAAGTGCTAAAATTGTAGTAAGAATATTGCTGTCTCTTTGCATCACGAAAATGGAGTTCTAGAAACACAACTGCTCCCATCTGGCTTTATAAGGAGATGCCTATTGATGATGCCAATATAGTTCATAAATATTAACTTGGAAGTAAGACTACGCTCTTGGCAGTTCATCCTGTTTTCTTCCTTTGAATTTTACTTCTTTTACTACTTCCATTTTTTGGTGTTGGCTGAGTCTTATTTTCTAATTGTGAAGGTACAAAACAACCGTCTTACAAATAGAAGCAAACAAGAGAACACCAGGCCTAGTGTGTGTTTAGGGGCTGCCATTGTTGAATAGAACAGTAGTCTTATATAGAATTTAGATTATGGATTGTATAGGATGGTTTGGATAGAGATTAACCTTCCTCAGGCAGGGGGTTGGACTACATGAGCTCTGGAGGTCCCTTCCAGCCTTGCTTCTCTATTAATCTTCTCTATGAATAGTTGACACCTTAGACCCGGCAGCTTCTTCCTTTCCTTTTTTCCCTACCAATGAGCAGTGCTGTTGTCATATCAGCCTGGCTTTTATTTAACCCTTGCCCAGACTGACAGACTCAAACATAGGTTTGGCATATGCTGTGGCCCAGCCTACTCAGTACTGAGGGTGAATGTAGCAGGGTTCAGGTATACAATGACACAGAAGTAGGACTGAGAAAAGTTTGTGATAAACTCATGCATCAGTTGGGCAGGCAGGCAAGACTATTGTGATACTCAAGTGGTTTGTGCTGTGACCAGTCCTCTTGAACACCTTCCTTAATATGATATGGAAGGGAGTAAACAACACCTAATGAATTGTGCAGATGTTGCTAAGCTGAGAGGAATTGCATAACCCAGGGAGGATAGAGGCATACTATAAAAGGGGCCTTGAGAAGTTATAGACAAGAAAGAACAAACTAAAATGTGGGTTGTGGAGAGTGAACACAAATTACTGAATTCATGAGAATTTTAGGGATTGCAGCATGGATGACAGTCTTCACTCCTACCAGCAGTTGACGCTGTGCATAAGGAAAAGTCAGGACAGTGGGGCCAACCTGGAGATGCACTAAGGTGATGTTCCTTTATCCCTACCTATGACTTCCTACCCTCTCAGGGTATGAAGAGTGGTAATGAAAGGGAGTGCAGATCTTCCTTGCTTACCTTACTTCTTCTGATAGGTAGAAATGTTAAGGGATCTCCCTGAGGTGGTAGAGGTTTGGTGCTTGCAGAGGGATGGAAGATTATCTTCCGGGAGATGGGGAAATAATTTTCTGCTGCCCCACTGAAATTGGACCTACTTTTAGGGTGTTCTTTGCTAAAGTGGGCAGCACACTGGTAATGAGTGCAATATGAAAACTTTGCATATGATATACTAAATATTTAGTAGGCCTTAGCTCTGCACCTACTTTGAAAGTACAAAAGTTGGGTGTACCTACATCGATAACTGATACACATACAGGTAGATGCCTGGCTTGTGTATATGTGTATGATGTTATATATGAAAATGTGGTCCTTTACCTTGGTAAGATTATCAAAGTGGAATCTGTCAGGAGAAAGAGAATCTGGCAGTAGCTCAACATTTTTTCTATGATTAAAATGGGCATTGAGTCTCCTTTATTCACCAATGACATATTTTTTTAATATGGATGTAAAACCAATGTGAGGTCAGGATTAGCCCCAAACATATGAGCCATTGTCACATGTACAGCTCACAAGACATCTGTGCATGTTTTAGTGGTGCCACCTTACAATCAAATTAATAGTGTTTAGTTCTAGTAGCTATTTTTTTTTCAAATTTATCTTTGGCAAAAACTCCTTGAAATCAAGGAATATAACCTGGGGATGAATTTGGCCCATCATTCTCTCTTCTATTTTGGTGATTTTTTTTCCAGCTGGTGACAGTGAGCTGCAGTATCTGTTTCTTATCTGTGGATAGTGTGAGTAGGAGCTATGCAACCATCTCTGCTGCACCTCAATGCAGCAATCTTCCCCTCCCCTAGGGTCCTGTCTGAACCCAGCCTTAAGAGTTGTATGAGGAGACTGGAATGTGGTCAAATGTCCACCAGGGACTTGTGCAGAGCTCTTTTTAACTACACATGTCTGGAAGTTTAGCATCTCCTATTTTAAGATAGTAGTGCTTAACATATTTGCCATAGCAAACCAGATAGAAGAAGGTGGGACTGGTGTTGTGAGACAGTAGCTTTAGCTGAGGATAAGCTGTAGGGGGATGGCAGCCCCATCTGTCCCTGATATTAAAGTTAAAAATGAATGTCTGCAACGTTTAGGGAGCAGATGATGATTTTTTTTTTAATTAGCGGGATGTTCTCTCTGTCTCTTCTGGCCTCTCTTTTTAGTCCACAATAATAATCCCTCTTTATCCTCAACGCAGTGTTTCATAAGTTGTCATAGCAAATGGCTGAAAGTAGCCTTTGGCAGTGAATAATAATAACGGATATATCTTATATATATGTTTTTTTTCCTGTGTAGAGTTCAGCTGGCTGGGGCAGGCTGAGCCCAGATTATTCTCTGTACTTTCCTTTCCAATGTGTGCCCCCCCCACATCTGCATTTGGTTTGCTGCTTAATGCAGCTCTGCTAATGCAGCCTCACGTGGCTCCAGAAACGACAGTGAGGACCTGGATATTTCAAGCCTTTTTCAGGCTTGCTCACCCAGGCTTGAGTCCAGAAGTCACTACCTGCAGGTGAACAGGCTGAAGGAGGTTTCCTCTGAACACAGCCACTTTTTGCTCTTTTCTTTTTAAAACTGAAATTTTAGAGCAAGGGGAGACTGACAGGAAGAGAAAAGGAAAAAGGCATATCATGTGCTCTAGCACAGGCAGTCGCAGCAGTAGCAGCAGCAGCAGCAGCAGCAAGTCATTAAATCAGACTGCACCATTTTCTTCTCACCCTGCATAGAGGTGATGCTGGAAGCTGAAAGGAGCTGTCCACCCCCTACCTGATGGTTACGCTGAAGTGGCTTCTTCCTGGGTCTAGCCAGAAGACACAGCATGTCTGGAGTCCCAAAAGACCTTTCTAATTTGGTGATGTGTATTTAAAGGATGGATTTTTTTCAGCAGGGCTGAAGCTTGTCTTCACTTCTAGTCACAGCAGATCTGAAGTGATTTCAGTCTGGTGTCAGACACTTTCATGACTGATTCTTGTGTGCTCGTGTGCCTCTGTATGCATGCATGTGTGTATGTGGCTCTGATTTTGAACATGTATGCACGGTGCTGAATTATGGGTGCTGCAGAGGCTGGAACGGCGCTGTGACCTATCACAGCGTGCTGGCGGAGGAGGAGTGGATTACACTGGGAAGTTCTGGCTTGCAGCCAGCGCCCTTGCGAAAAAAATAGATTACCTGGATATCCGTGAGGTGGAAACCGATTCCTTGGAGCTGGTGTTTCCTTCTCCAAAATGGCTCATGCTGCTGCTTCCATTAAAAAAGTTCGGGAGGCCGAGCTCGACGAGAGAGAAAGAAATCTTGAGAAGGAGAGGAAAAAGCAGCGGAAAATCCCTAGGGAACGGGTAGATCGGAAACGCAAGGTATGAGGAAAATCTCCCACCCTACACCCTTCCCTCTTTGCATAGGGCATGTGCAAAGGTGTCCACAGCAGTCCTTGCAATGCTGTCACCTTCATCCTTTTCCTTGCTCTTGTTCCATTTCCCCTGTTTGCATCCCTTCGCATCATTTCTGTGCTCATACTGTACCTAGCTTCGCTGCAGTGAGCTGAAAGTGCTCCCAGACATGGCAGCCCATAGCCACATAGATACATGCAAATAAAGATGGCCAGGGGCACTAATATTCCTTTTCGTCCTTCATCCCTGAAAGGGGGAGAGACCAGTTTATCATTCAGGAACCAGGTGTTTCATACCTCCAGCTGCTCAGAAGCAGTTGCCGGGGAAGGGAGGGGGCTGGTTGTGCACTTTGCAGTAAGAAGCTATGTTTTGTGCTTTGCAGTATTGTTTTCCTTCCTCCTCTGTTCCTTTTCAGTCTTTTCTCTCAAATCACTAATATGCAGCATTTTCATCAAAGCTGCTACCTAAGATGCCTGTTCTAGTGCTAGATCTATAGCTTGGGTGGTTATTCAGTCAGGCATCAGTAACTGATACCATGTTTCAAGCTGCAGTTCAGTGTATTTACACTGTATACTGCAGGTGATATTTTTTCCTCTCTTTTTTTTTTTTAGCTCTGGTTCGAAACATAAGTCTGCAATCTTTCTTTTTCTCTCTCACTGCTGCCAGCAATTCTTGATTCTCTATGGGAGACAGCCTTAGTTGCTTACATATTTGATTGTAGACCATTTCTTTTTATTCATAATGAATTGCTTACTGTTCTTACAGATTGAAAATGAGGAACTAGGTTCAGTTGGTAGCTTTTAAAAAGCAAAACCAAAACAGAAGAAAAGATGCATGTAAATTACATAGTTGCCAGATCATTATATAGTTTCCAAAAATGACACACACATTTTATCGAAGTATGGAAAAATAACAGGAACTATGGTTTGTACACTTGAACTTGCTGCTCTTAAAGATATGTATAGGACTAGATTGCACTGGGGATATGTCTGCTCTCACTCAGGCATTTATGGCCATTTCTTTTTCAACTATATCAGAAATCTCTAGATTTTTATGTTCACTAACTCATTTGCTGACACTGCCCTTTGAGCCATTCTCAACAAATTGCTTACTGCACAATAATCAGGAAGGATCATTTCTTTCTCTTTGCACTGTGCACATAGTCTGTCTCTCTAACCAGAGGTTTGCCTGTAAAAAAAAAAAAAAAAAAAAAAAAAAAAAAAAAAAAAAAAAAAAAAAAAAGGGTGAAAGAGCAGGATCCAGCAATGCAGCATTTTGGTGTACAGATCCTTTTAGCAAACCCGCCTCTTCTCTTGGCCTATAGAAAAACTTTGGCATTCATCTTATTTCTATATTACATGTTGTGGAATGAATTTTTCAGGCTGTATGCATTAAAATAAATAGAATTACTTATTTATGAGGCTGCTTGATACCAGAGTACCACTCTGGTATAGCCTCCTGTACTTTTAAAAGGCTTTGTTTACAGACTACATTAAGGTGCATCAGAATTCCCCTTATCAGAATAATAATGTAATTTCTAATAGTGCTTGCCTGCCTGGGACAGATTGTGATTACTGTACTAATCCCCTAAATGGGACACTGCAGCATAAGATAGTTTTTAGGATTACATTTTTGACCATGGCATTCTCTGTAAAATAGTCTGCTTTCTTTACAGCCTGTGTTTGTCCTTGCTGGAGGGCCTTTTGTGTATGCCTAACACCCTTCCTCCCCATTTATCTCCCCAAATACATGATGTGGCAACAGATCAGTTGTTTTTATTAATTTGTCTTTCAGTTGTCTTTTACTTCATTAGTTTTTCCTGTTCTGTAAATTAGCTCATTTCAAATGCAATGACTTAAAGGAAAGCTGGGCAGAATTAATGCTGTATACCTCTTGGTATCTCATTTCCGGGAGTACTGCACAGCCTTGATTGGAACCAGACAGACTCAGGGTGTGCACATATCAGTGATATGGTAATGCAGGTGCTTCATCTAATTTTCATGTCTAGGAAGCCCCAGTCAATCACAGCTTGGAAAATATACACTATTGTTCCTTTTTGTTCCTTTTTAGTATTCAGCCACAGACCTCCCTCCTGTCTCTTTTTCACTGCAGCTGCACACTCACTGTTATGTAAATAGCCACTTAGGTTGCACAACAAACTTGTTTTCAAGTAGGATGGGTGTGTCTTCAATTAACATCATTCTTTATTTCTTGCTGTTTTTGTACGAGATGAATATCAGCCAAAGCCTGCTGGGCTATATGTATGTATGACGCTGTGAGTGATGCATTGTATAGAACAGATTTTTTCTTTTCTGTTATAACTGAGGATGGCATATAAATCTCCCCAGTGCAAAGTAGTGACCATCTCTTGGTAGGTGCTGAGCCCACTCCTTTTGTTGGAGGCTGTTGATACATAGTGGGTTCGGGCTAATAGAGACTAAAATTAGGGACGTACATCAGGGTCTGGGAGAGCATCTTTTCACCAAGGCCCCCCAGGGGAGGACAAGAAACAATGGGCACAAGCTGATTAAAGATTGCTTCAGACTGGACATAAGGAAAAACTTTGTAAATCGAGTGCCGAGGGTTTGGAACAGTCTACCTGCAGAGGTAGTACAGTCATCCACCCTGGCAATCTACAAAAAGTGTCTTGATGCCCACCTTGCTGGGGTCATCTGGGCCTAGTAATCTCGCCTGCACATATGCAGAGGGGCTGGATCCAATGATCTGTAAGGTCCCTTCCACCCACTAACAACTATGAAACTATGAAATGAATGTTGCTCAGTTGTGTGGACAAGTAATAAGTGTGTGATTGTGGGAATAAAAGGTATTGGAGACTGTCTTGCAAATATTCCCTTTGAAGGCATGTCATATGCTATGTCTGTGAGCCAGCCCTATGCCAGTCTTGGGACGGAGCTTTCCCTGTGACCCTGAAGCTCCCAGTTTTCCAAAAGGACAGTCTGGTCCATTAGCTTAGCTCTCAGCTTCAGCTGGTATGTTGGTGTTTCCTTGCTACCCTCTCTGCCTCTGGGATGTTGCAGGTGTGTTCTTTGCGGCTTTGCTTCTTCCTTCCCCGGCTTCAGTGTTTTGATTTTGGTTTGCAGCTTCTAGGTTTCCCAAGTGATAACCAGCTGAAATTGGCACAAATCTTCTCAGTCTTATGGCTATTTACAAGGTTCTGAATAACAGGAGGGAAATAAACCAGAATCTTCTTAATTTCACTAGTGCTGCTCAGGAGAATTCTGGACAGTACAGGTTCTGGAGAGGTCTGTCTGTAGCTTTAGAAGGATGTCACTGCATCACTCTACCCTGTTCTTGTGGTGCAGTTATTTGCAGATCTTCTTTGTAGCCACTGGACTAGAAATCTAATTTTGATTAAATGGAAATGTATTATTGTTTAGGATCTGGTGGATTAACCCTCATCTTCACTAGTAGCCTACTTGAAAGCAATGAATAGATTTTTTTTTTCTTTCCATAATCTACTCCTCTGCAATCTGTTTACCAGTTCGGGGCCTTGCTCTCCTTTCATTTATAATCATTTCACACCAATTTAGCTTCCCTAGTGTAATGGGGAGGAGATTCATAGTCTTTGTCAGGATCTTTCTGTATGCAAAAAGAGGTGAGTCAGTTCTACTGTCCTTGCAGCCAAATGGGAATATTTCAGTTTTATTTAAGCAAAAAATCATTTTATAAAAGGTGCACACGCACACATGCACATGCATGCGCGCACACACACAAAAGCAACAGCATGACAGAGTGAATATTTATGCTGGGTTCTTGTGTGCTGAAAAGACTAAAACTGAGTTCAAATTACATAAATGGGTATATACAAATATTTGTATTAATAAAGCTGAAAAATGACTAATCACTTCATAGCAGTGTTTGTAGTAGATAGGGTCCAGCTCTTCCTGCTTCACCACAACTTTGCCAGATAGGTGAATGTGATTCCCGTTTTACAGAAGGGGAGAATGAAAACCAGAACAGTTGCCTGATGGCTGTTCATAGGAATCCGTGGCAAAGCTGAAACTACAATCTTGGCATACCACTTCCCAGCCCTTGGAAGTAGCCATTGCATAAGACTTACTCACCCTTGTCCAGTCAAACTTCCTGTTTTCCTGTATTCCAAGTAAGTATAGGAGCTTTTTGGTTTAGTTGGTTTTTGGGGTTTTTTTGTTACCTGAAATATTTTTCTTGCTGCCAAATAATAGCAGAAATAAAACAGTTCATATTCTACATGATCCACAAACATGATTGATCACTTTTACGACTTCTAGTGTCACTGACAAGGACAGATGGTAATTCAGTCCTGGCTGTATTACTACTGAGCAAGCACTTAACTAGCATTTAAAAATGCACGCGTCAAACAGAAAGCTATGGCATAGTAGTTCTGTCTACTTGAGATAGCTTTGCCAAACTATCCAAACATCAACAGTACACCACCTAGCTCTATCAGTCCAAGAAAGG
>NW_005842903.1:201898-202631 GCF_000455745.1 Alligator sinensis | reverse complement strand
GAAAGAGCAAAACATCTGTCGCTTCTCTCAATATCCTAAAGGCTGTTAAAGCTCTCATTGGACTTTGGCTATTAGCTAATATCCACAGAAGGATGGACAGAGGGAGAAACAAATCTCTATAGCTGTCAGCAAACTTCAGATTTGCAGGGGGAGCAGAATTTAGTACTATGTTATTGTCACGGTGGGGTCCTCGCGGAGGGCCGTGTGCTCCTTAAGGTCCCTCGCTTCATGTCAGGCCGGCCCAAGGCACCCTCTAATTCTCGCCCGCCCCGTCTTGCTGGAATATATATATGTAGTTGGGAGGCTGCCTATGACTCCCTGGGCACGGCTACTCGGGACCTCTATCCCCGCGGTTCTCCCGGACTCCTGTGGTCACCCGGTATGATGAGTGCTCCCCGTATAGTGGGTGCTCCCCAAGCACCCTAGCCTTTTGGTGTTGGCGTGGCTCCTACCAGCCCCTAATACCACGCCCCAAGCCTCGCTGATGTGATAGACGTTGTTGTGTCTCCCAGCCCGCTTCCCGGGCCTCCTCAATAGTGTAGCCCACTCTGGGCTCTCTGTAGTACGCAGCGTCTCGCTGGGATCTGCTACGCCCCCTCGGGCTTCTCGATAAACTGATACTGGGGCTCGTCGTGCCCCCTCTGGAATAATATGGCACTCCCCCTCTTTGGGGCTTGCCGTGCCCGCCTCGGGCTTCTCAATGAACCGATATGGCACTCCCCCTCTCTGGGGC
>NW_005842903.1:194493-201888 GCF_000455745.1 Alligator sinensis | reverse complement strand
GCAACCCACTGGTTGCGCTCAGGGGCCCCACACCTCTGGGGTCCCTATGAGGCCTCCTCCAACCCCTACAGCCTCACCCAAGCCTCCGGTGTAAGTGACGCCCTTGCTGGCGTCTGCTGCTCCCGTCCTGGGCTCCCCAATATGGCGCTCCCCATGCCCGCCTCGGGCTTCTCAATGCTGCCCCACTCTGGGGCTGGGGTCTATGTACCCCGTATACAACCCGGGGTCTGTTCCCCGCCCGCAACCCACTGGTTGCGCTCAGGGGCCTCACACCTCTGGGGTCCCTATGAGGCCTCCTCCAACCCCTACAGCCTCACCCAAGCCTCTGGTGTAATATGCAAGCCTGAACATAAACTAGAGCCTCCTGGCTAAACCATAGTGCCCCATCCTCTCAGGGCTATAATGAGCTATACTTGCAAGTCAGGCTTCTTGCTATATCTCAGCCCAGGGAGCTCCTGCCTCTCCAGCTGCTGGCAGGGAACTGCCAGCCTGGTCTCAGCCCTGGGCTTTATAAGGGCCAGGCCCTGCCTCCTACAGGCAGCTGGCTCCCCTTAGCTGCCCCGGCAACCCACAGCTGGGCTCGTTACCATGGCAACCCTCAGCTGGGCTCGTTATGACCTGCCAGGGCTCTGTCTCTCTCCCTGGCAGTTTCTCCCCTCTAGGAGCAGAGCACCGAGGTGCTCTGCGACACTTATCTTTTCATTCTTTGCCTTCCCTCAAGAGAGGAAGTATTGAACATGCTTTTCCTTTAGCAATCTCATAGAATGGTACAGTTTTAATGGGACAAACTTCAGGAAGAAATCATGCGTCAGGAAAAATTGTCATTTTTTTAAATGTTTGACTCATGAAATCATGTAGAAAAACAGGCTACAGGAAACAGGCTACTCTATGGGATAAAGTTTTGTGGTGTGATTTCTGGGCCTATAAGAGTGTTGGTCTAGGAAAAGGCAACAAACAAGGCAGAGCAAGTTGGACACAATTAGTGAATGCCCTTGTATTCAAAATCAGAGCATAGTCTTAAGAGAAAGAAGCTTGAGGGAGTGAACTTTTCTTCTGGTCTTGGCTTATATAAGCCAAACTGGTCCTTTCTGGTAAATAAGATGTAGTACTTTGTATGCTGTATTAATTTACTGTTTATATTTGGCTATAAAAAGAGGAGACTGTCTTACTATTTTACAAAAAAACCCACCTCTTCCATAGCTCTGAATCTTTACAGACATCAGAGCCTATTGATTGACTCAGTTTGGACCAACATGTTAGAGTAGCATTGATTTTTTTTTTTTGGTTAATTTTCCGTACAAATAATTGTATCTTATAAGCTTCAGCATTTTGTTGATCATGACAACTTCCTTCCAGTTTTTAAAGTTTCCATGGCTTGCTTGGCTCCAAGGAAAGTTTTTGGTATTTGATACCTGCTAGAAATAATAGTAACTTTTATTTGGACGGTACTCACATCTAAAGGCCCTTGAGATATAACTGGACTTCAGTTAATGCACATTAAATCTAGTACCTCTGGAAGTTTTTACACATGTTTTAGGTACTAGATTTAATGTGCGTTAACTAAAGTCCAGTTATGTCTTTAAGGTCCTTTAGTGCCCGTAGCATCTCATGCATCAGTGTCCCCATACTAAAAACTGGTGGCAGGGGTGCTTTATTTAAAGCTTGTTGAACAAGCTTTAGTAAAGCACCTCCATCTTCTTTTTGAAGCACAGGGATGCTGATACTTGAGACATGGAAGATGGCTGGAGCACAGTAATTACAGTGCATCAAAGCAGCCTCCTGGCTTGTGTATAGGCACCCTCTATTGTGAAGTACAAGGAAAAGGTGTATTAGCCTATCTTAATGTGCATCAACTAAAGAGCATGGTTTTTTAATGATGTTTTAATGCTCATTAAAATAGGCAATGGGCACATCTACACATGTGCTTTAATGTGCATTAGCCTATTTTAATGTGCGTTAAAGCACATGTGTAGATGTACCCATTGCCTATTTTAATGCACATTAAAAAACATCAGTAAAAAACCATGCTCTTTAGTTGATGTGTATTAAGATAGGCTAATGCACATTTTCCTAGTACCTCACAATGGAGGGTGCCTATACATAAGCTAGGAAGCTGCTCCAATGCACTGTTATTACAGAGTGTCAGAGCAGACTCGATTAATTAAGTCTGCTGGAGCGTGGTAATTACCGTGCTCCAGCCAGCCTCCATGTCTTGTGTATCAGCATCCCCACACTTCTAAATGGCAGTGGGGGCACTCGACTAAAGCTTGTTCAAACTATGGATGGAAGTTATGCTTGTCTTTTTACAGCATCATCTGGTGAAATGAGCAGAAATTCACAAAAGCTTATGTTCTATATTTATCTTAGTTTTATAAGGTGCATCTCTACCCTGCCTTCTGCCTGACTTCAGACGAACACTGCTAAGTACCTCTTCCAGCTAATTCTCAGGTCCTCTCTACCTGTTACAGGTATCACGCCAAAAACCCCCAACAGGTTAATAGTGCAATTACACAAGCTACACATGAAAAGTTCCTTTTTCTATGATGCACATTAAAGGCAGATTCTCAAAGAAAGGTGAAGATTGTATAATTTTCTTGTTTTCTTATGTTGTTTATGAAGATACAGAAAAAAGTTGTTGTTACCTTTTCCCCTGATTCCATGTCATTTCTACAGTGTATAAGACTATGTTGCTTTTTGGGATGATGTTGATGGAGGTTATATGGTTTTTGCTTACATTTCCAGATTAAGTGCTCACATTTTCCTGTGACAAATCTTAGCTATGTTTAACTTGTTTAATTTAAGCTTCAGAGTTCAATGAGGAGAGTAAAATGCTTTGTACCTTAAAGGTATTTTATAAATAATCCTGATACATGAGATGCTCTGGGTGCTAAAGGCCCTTGAAGACATAACTGGGCTTTAGTTAATGCACATTAAATCTAGTACCTCCAGGTGCTCTGTGCCCAGAGTATGTGTAAAAACACCCAGAGGTACTAGTTTTAATGCACATTAACTGGGAATGAAGTTGCATTGATTCATTGGTTTATTTAACAGCTAAGCTATTGAAAATGTAATTTTGGAATTTGCTTGCTTTTTTTGCTGATTAAAAAAAAAAAATTATGCTTTTCCATCCATACCTTTTTCTTCTTTTGCATATTAACTTATAACCTCCAGCCCAAGTACCTTTTTGAGATTCCAGGCAATTGTCATGCATGTATATGTAATTAGATGATGGTCCTTTTCCTCTTACGGCCTGCCTTTATTGCAAACAATTCATAATATTTAGCATAGAACTTCTGTTTTTAGCATGTAAACATATTGATTGAGGTAGAGAGAAGACATCATATAATTTCTTTCCTTCTTGACAAAAATGAGCTCTTGGGCCTTGTTGTTACATTTAGGAGTAGATTGATTTTTGTTGTTGTATTTTCTAATTGCTTTGTCCTGAGACATGTGGTGAACATGTAACCAGGGGCAGAATGATTGGGGGGGGGGGGGGGTGCAGTGGTACATTTGTACCCACTTTGATTCCTAGTCCACCCAACATTTAAAACTAGTTGCCTGACAGTGGCAGAAGCATTTTTGTTCATGCAGCCAAAAACATTAATTAAGGTGTGGAAACATTCTCAGATAAATGCCAGCTCAATGAACTCAGCTAACTTTCAGTGAAGTGTTGGATGCAGTGTCAAGATGTTCAAGAAGGCTAGAGTTTGATTTATAAATCTGAAAGAGATGTACATTTAATTCTAATGACCACAGGACTAAAGAAACAATATCTTTTGATTATTTTTTCCTAGTTTGTTGTGTTTTAATACATGATATATGATATAGCAAATTAATGCATACTCCAATATAGTTATATTTGCTTTTGCTTTTGTTTTTGAACTGAATAGTATAGCACTAGGTCCCTAGCATATTAATAAAGTCTCTAGTTTCTTATTACCTGGAGACACCTCTATGTAATAGTGCTCTGTGCCATCTGCACCCCCTCCACTCCCCAGTCAAAATCCTAAATTGGCCCATGCATGTAACTTGGCCCAATTTTAGGGGCTCAGCACTTCTCAGGATTGTGTGCTTAATTTCTCATTCTACTATGTCAGTGAGGTTGCTTGAGAATATTTTTCTTGTGTTAGGTCTGTGATATGCAATAATTTACTAACGCACTGTTCTCTACAGTGAAATTCATACTGGGCAAAGGGCTATGCACTAACCAAGACTCATTAAAAGGAAAGAAGAAAACCTTGTGCTATATCAAAGTGAATTTATCCTAACAGTGCCACTCAGAACTTCTTTCTCAGGGAAGAAACTTGTTGACTTCAACCTGGGGTTTACTAATGAGGAGTACAAAATAGGGCTTTGAAACGCTTGCTTGAATACCTATTTAAGTTCTGTTTGGCCACCTGGAGAGGAAGAGTGTTACAATACCGCCAAATATTATTATTACTTTCTCATACATTTTTCCTTGAGAATTTCATACTGTATATCACAATTAAACTGAGAACAAAACACCCAGCATAGGGAAATTGCAAAGGACAGGAAATGTAGTTAAGGCTGCTAATCTCCAGTTCTTTTGGCTCTGAGCAAGAAGGAATTAATTTTCAGTTCATCTTTGAATTTCCTGGACTTTTTGCTGGTTTACAGTCCAACTATAATATTATTCAGATATTAAATGGTTATTTTTGGAAGTCAACATTCATTCTGTTCCCATAGAAGTTTTTCAAGATGCATTTTATCTATGTAGGTGAGATATTGGTCTCGTGGGTAAATATACTTTTATGCATCTTTTAAGTTTAATTTGTACATATCCATGTTTCTTCAGAGGTGCTGTGCTAAATTTCCAGTAGACAGGAACAGTGTGTTGGTCATTCGATAATGTACCCTTGTAAAAACTGTGATTGTATCCCATATCTAATTTAAGTACAGTGACTTAAATAAAACTGCATTGCTGTTGTTTGTAGAAATATAATGGTTTAGTGTTGATACAACATCTGAACGAATTATTCGGAAGACCGCAGGTTAAGGAGAATTATGTTCTGTCTCATGGTCATATTCCAATGCCAATATACAATTTTAGAAACTAATGCCAATTAGTGTTTGCAAAATAGCACTACAACAAGCTTAAAGATTAGGGGTATGTCCCTACATGAGGGAAAAATCTAGTATCAATAATTAAGTGTTCTGTTTTCTTATGTAACAGAAACTTTCTCCTTGAAATATTTCCTTTACTGTTTTTCCTGTGACAATTTAAGACATGTTCCAAAATAGAAGCCTGAGCCCATTGTCTTTACTCGGAGAAGATTCCCGTGACGTCAATGGGAGTTATCAGTAGAAAGACTGCAAGCTTAGTCCCTTAATATTGTATCACTAGCTTCCTAGAAAAAGGTTTTTTCCCCTTTGATTGTGAAAATATTTTACTCCATGTACCTTTTTCCTTCCTAAAAATAACTAACATATTGTTTAATTCCTGAATTACTTGTTTTAACGTTTTAACATTTTAATTTGCTTTTCTTACTAGCTGAAGGCCAAGTTGTCTGAGCTGTTTTTTAAAATTAAGGTTTTACAGTTTTATTGTGAGGGAACCTTAGAGTTGACTGAATGATTCACAGTGAATAACATACTTGACTTATTTAGGTTTCCTTCCTGATGACAAAAATACCATATCAGCTTAAGTTTTTCAAAATGTATTTGTTGCTTGCAGTTCTTTTTAATAATTCTTGGTTTGTGGATTGATTGTGACCTTTTGGGCATGTCATTCTAAACATTAGTAAGATTTGCTTGGGTTTGTGACATTATTGAGCTCTGTGCTTGGATGCGTACAACTCCAGAAATCTGGACTTTTATGAGAATGTGCACAACTTGCAAGTTCAGATATCACTTCCTTAAAATATTTTTAGTTTCTGTCTCAAATCAGTTGGTCTAGGACTTAATTCAATGACCAAACACACTGCTGATACAGGACCAGCTCCTAAGTTTGTTTTCACTGCAAATGCACAAAACTAAATGGATTGAATTCAAGTTTTCTTGGTGCAACTAGGATAAGAATCATTTCTACTTGAGGAATTTGATGATTTAAGTGTAGGGTTGTTGCACAAATTGCTAGTTTCGTGCCCCTGGAGGCCTTTCCCAAACACCTCAAGGAGGGAGTCGCACTCAGGCTGAGTCCATTACAAGTTTATTGATTGCGCAATCGGTTGACAAAGGGGTTGAGTAACCCAAAGCAGTGTCGACCCCCAGTCTTTGTCTGAGGGTCTTTTATAGCTTACCTAAATAAAGAGCTGTAGCGTGTCTTACGATTATTGGTAGTTTCACAATTTTACCGTTACGTCTAAGTTTCCACAGGATGTCAGGGCCTTTTAAGTTAGACTCAACTTATTATGGGATAGATGAAGGCGCATGCGTGTTGGGGAAGCTGTGGTAAACTCAGTGTCCTTTAGTAACCCCTTATCTTTGTGTAATTCTAGGTTACTGAACAGGTGCGATTGTGACACTTTATGTGTAAAGCTGTCCTTAACCTATGTGCAGAAGCTGTTAGCAAGCCATGTTGAATACGAAGCATATTGCAAAAATAAAGCATCATGTCTAATTTCAAGCCTTATGTCTAAAATCTAATGTATTTGTACTACAATCTCCCCCCTCAAAGATGCTTTCTATCTCTACAGATTTTGATAATCCTCAGCGAGAGCTAGCGCCTGATAACGCACAAACATTTCATGCCTGGTGACATTCCGAGCAGTTTGTTTTATAATGGACATCATGCAGGGTAGTATGCAAGGAAGCAGACAGATACCCGACATTAGTAGTATTGTAGTACCGTAGTACGTAGCTGGGTGAGCTGATCGCCGATCAAGCGTAGGGCTGCAGCTGTTTTATTGGTAACTGTCTCTACTACGGCTTGGAGTCTAACAATGCGGTTTGTCAAATATGTGGGTTCCCTACCAACTACGTTTGGTTCCCAAGTCGCGGGACCACAGTACTGAATAATCCTTTCTGTTGGCCATTCCTCATCACCCCATTTTTGGCTCCTGCCTTTGGCCACACTCTCAAAGGAATTATCAGCGCTTCGTTTTGTGCGGTGGGTGTTGAGAGGTATTGTTTTAATACCTGTGGCTGTAGGCTGTGTTAACCAAACCCCGGGAATCAGAGCTCCTAAATAACAATCTTTTGGGCCTCTTCCACAAGGGTAGCTGTGGTGGCAACAGCCCTCAAACATGCAGGCCACCCCTTTGCCACTGGGTCTAGGACCTTGGAGTAGTATCCCATAGGCTTCCAAGTTGGGCCTACTGGTTGAGTTAAGACCCCTGATGCCACCCCCTTATTCTCATGCACATACAGTCTATAGGGCTTGCGTCCATTTGGGATCATCAAAGCGGGTGGTTGTAAAAGGGCAGTTTTCAGTAA
>NW_005842903.1:190833-191445 GCF_000455745.1 Alligator sinensis | reverse complement strand
GAGGTTCCAGCTGAGCCCCCTTGCGTTCGACGCTACCTTGTCAGGCAGAATCGGGGCGGCTAGACTCAGCCTTAGTCTCAGACTTGGTCAACAGCTCATGTCTCTAAAGGGAGTTTTTTGGGTCTAATGTCCACTGGGTCACGAGGTTCCAGCTGAGCCCCCTTGCGTTGGACGCTACCTTTTTAGGCAGAGTCGGGGCGGCTAGGCTCAGCCTTAGTCTCAGACCTGGTCAGCGGCTCATATTTCCCATTAACAGAATCCCCGGGGCTGATGCTCAGAACGACATGCTGAACGCTAACACCGATGTCCAGACTTCCAAAGTTCAGACCGACATGCTGAACATTAAAACCGATGTCTGGACTCCCGATTTCCCCGGCAGACAACCAAGTGACACAAGAAAACGAATACTTACTCTGCCAACACCCCGGCGCCTTCTCTTCGGACCCACTCAGCCTGGCTGACTCCTTCAAAGGATAGCTTTTGACCTTCCGGGTCTCTCGACTCACGTACCCGGGGACCGTGGCAGACTCCAAAGCAGTCTGGTGGCCGCTTCCACGACCCCCTTCGCCGATCTCGTCACCTGACCCGCGGAGTGGACCAGAGGCTTCTCCC
>NW_005842903.1:139221-190397 GCF_000455745.1 Alligator sinensis | reverse complement strand
TATGTGTAAAGCTGTCCTTAACCTATATGCAGAAGCTGTTAGCAAGCCATGTTGAATACAGAAGCATATTGCAAAAATAAAGCATCATGTCTAATTTCAAGCCTTATGTCTAAAATCTAATGTATTTGTACTACAGGGTTGCCATCATAAAGGACATTCCGGTTTTCAGCTACTCTGTCCTCTATTGATACAAAACTGGATGCCTTTATGTCCTCTCTTTTTCTCTTGAAGAGAAAAATGAAGGACATAAAGGCATCTGGTTTTATATCAATAGAGGACAGAGGACAACTGGACTGTCCTCTATGATGGCCACCCTATTTGAGCCACATTGTGGACACATTGGGAAAAGCCAGGGCTTGTGTGTGTGTGTGGGGGGGGGGGGGGGGGAGTCGAATCCTATGCAGCACGGTGCGGTAATCTGTCTGTGAGGGATTTCCCTGGGTGTGCCTGCAAGCACAGATGGGGGATCTCCCATAGGGTCCCCCCACTCTGTGCTTGCAGGCATGCCTGGGGAAATCCCCCTGCAGAGGGATTGCCCCTGCATACCTGCAAAGGTAGAGGGGGAACCCCTGTTTGAGTCCTCCCCACCCCCCCACACTTGCAGATGTGTGGGAGAAAGTCCTTTGTGGAGGGATTTTCCCACATGCACACCTGCAAACACAGAGGGAGGGACCCCTACTTGAGCCCCTCTTCCCCCCCTGCCCAGCCCTTGCAGGCATGCACAGGAAAATCTCCTGCAGAGGGATTCCCTTGTTTGCATCTGCAAATGCAGAGGTGGGAGTGTGAGGTCCCCCCCCCCCCCCCTGTTTTCACAAGCCACACGGAACAGGAAAATCTCCTGCAGAGGGATTCCCTTGTTTGCATCTGCAAATGCAGAGGTGGGAGTGTGAGGTCCCCCCCCCCGCCCTTGTTTACAGACGCACACAGGAAATCCCATGGAGAAGTCCCTGTAGAGGGATTTCCCCATGCACATCTCTGCAAGGTAGCAGAGCAGGGGGGCTCGCTTGAAAATATGCCCATGGGGAAATCCCCTGCAGGAGATTCTCCCACTCCCCATGGGGGGGTGGGGGGATGGGGCTGCACCTACTGGGGGTGTCATAGATGTCCCTGGAGTGCAGTTATCTCAGCACAGCTGATTACACTTCACCGGAGATGTCTGTTTTTAGCCTTAATCTCCACTGTGCTCCCTGTAAAACTGTTAATGTATCTACATCTGTACTGTGCTTTCATCTTAGCCTTGAGACCTAAGACTCAAAGGGCTGCAGCAAGGAATATGACCACCCCATGTTTTACACTAACGGTATTCAGGGTGGTACTGAGATGAGAGGCCTCAGTACACTAAGGCTCTGTCTATACAGCCTCTGGAGTGAACCCAGGAACATGACCAAGAGATCAGTTTTGCCTGCTCCAGTTGCACAAACCAGGCGCTGCATGTTCACTGTTTCCCTGTTTCTGGGAAGCTTGAGCATGATGCTGGGATATGACTCAGGGCCATTTAGGTGTGTTCCCAAGCTATTTACCGTGACTAATTTTTGTAATTGCTTATTGCAGAGTAGCCAAAGGTTATCTCTTGGTTGTGTTACTGGGCTCCCTCCAGAAACCATCCTGATATATCCGTAAACACCATTAGAAAGATTAGGGACTGGTGCTTACAGTCTGTGTATATTAAATGTTAACTACATGGCTGAAAACAAAGGTTGTAATACACATGTTTTCTTAGTTACCTTATCATGTATCTCCTTGTCAACGGTAATGGAAAGTTTATGTTGTTGACCTTTTTCTATGGTAGAATATTTACTTGCTTTTTAGAGAAGAGCTAGAGTATCTGCAAAGCTAGTAGAGTTGATCAATGTAAATATGCAATATGTGCCATTCTTCTGTACAGGGGGAAAATCTGCTAAATATCTGTATTTTATGCATCTTAGGTAAGATAGAAGAGTACTCAGCATGCCAGTGCAAACTCAACAGAATTTGTATGTGCAGCTTGCCAGAGGGTCTGCCTGTCGCGCATCGGATACCTAAGCCATTCAAGCTGTGGTAGTACCCAGTAACCTCCCAAAGTGCAGTCTCCATGGTCTCCTGAGACCAATGGCTGCCAATGAATGATACATCTGAGGACTAATTTTATATAAGGTGTTGTTCAGGATCCTTTCCATGAATAAAACTCTCGCTTGAAGGTAACTGGGCTGAGGGGGGATAACAATGCAATCTTATTTATCTCCCCTTATGGCTTTCCATGACATTTGAAGTCACTAACATAGAAGGTATGATGGGATGTATAAAAATCAAGAGGGGCATAGACATCCTGGAAGTGGATATAACCAAGGGATGTTCTTACATCAGGTACCATTTTGGCTCTTGAAATTAAAAAAGACTTTAGGGTGGCCTAATGGTCACCTAAAGGCCTAGGGCCTTCAAGGTCTCAGTTACATATATGTAAAGCTGGGATATCTCTGCTGAGTCAGTTTAGTTACTATGGATTCACACATCAAACTATAGTTTAAATACTGATCCATGTGAAGTAGCCTCCAGGAGCAACTTGTGCAATTGTAAACTATAGAATCATAGAAAAATAAGGGAAGAAGCCTCACGAATTTATCTAGCCCAGCCCCTTGCTGACTGCAGGAATATCCCTGTGTAAACTGTCCCATAAACATAGTAGCACCTGAGTCCTAAAGTAAATAAAAGCAACTATCTAAAATGAAATGTAGGCCATACTATGAGGTCAAACAGCCCTTCTGAGGCTAATCTATAAAGAAGTACAATAAAAAAGAAAGCCAGAACAGTACAGGCAGCTAGAACAGATGAAGGGGAAACTGCCTCAAGGTACTGACTCTGGGAAGCCACAAGAAAACACACCACATAATGTGACATAAGAGGAGTATGACTTACAGGAATAAAGATGGTACTGATATGCATTAAATAGAAAAGGAGCCTAACAACAGATTCATTAAAAAAAGACAAAGAATAGTATAACACAGGGAAAGCTGGTAGGAGCAGAAATTTGTTACACAAATAGAAAATGGGAAAAATATTGCACTTTCATCAAGTGTTTTTTCCCCTCTCTTTCTGTTATATTCTGTCTGTCCATCATATCTTTCATACTGTAAGCTCATTGGGGTAAGGGAGAGTCTGGATAATATGTAGCGCAAGGGACTTAGAGCACTGGTTGCAGTTGAGGACAGTGGTTCTCAACCTCTTTGACTCAAGGCACCTCTTGTTAGATTCAGAGCTCCTCTCAGAAAATGGCAGTTCTTCATTTTCACTCATTTTTATACTACAGAAAAACAATAGAACAATTCCTTGGCTGTAAAGAGCTCAGGAAGGCCACAACAGGTCAGAATGTTTTTAACTCTGTGGATTCTTATTTGAAATCTCTGGGTTTATCTGGAGAAACTTGTTTCTACACCTAACATTGCTAACAATGTATGGCATTCTGTGGCACCTTGAAAAGATCTCAAGGGATCCAAGGGTTCCCTGGTTTAGCATCACTGCTTTAGGAGGTACTAGAATATAAAGAATTCACAGATTCACAGATCTGCAAGAAGTTTAGGGCTGGAAGGGACCTCGTGAGATCATCAGGTCCAGGCCCCCCTGCTCTGGGCAGGAAAGACTGCTGGGGTCAAACAACCCCAGCCAGGTGTGCATCCAGTCTCCTTTTGAAGATCTCCAGAGTAGGTGCATGCACCACCCCTGCTGGGAGTCTATTCGAGTCTAGTCACATGAATCGTGAAGAAGTTTTTCTTGGTATCCAGTCTGAAACCTTCTTCTAGGAGTTTATGACCATTTCTCCTACTTTTCCCCTGGGGTGCTTTGGTGAATAGTTGTTCACCTGGCACCTGATGCCCTCCCCTGATATATTTGTAAGCTGCCACCAAATCCCCACAAAGTCTTCTCTTTTCTAGGCTGAACAGTCCCATATCTGTCAGCCTTTCCTCGTATGGCTTGCTCTTCAGGCTTCTAATCATAAGTATGGCTCTTCTCTGGGCTCTCTCAAGCCTCTCCACAACTTTCCCAAAGTGTGGCACCCAGAAATGGATGCAGTACTCCAGCTGTGGCCTCACCAATGCCAAGTAGAGTGGGAGAATAACTTTCTTAGTTTTGCTTGAGATGCATTGGTTATAGGCCAAGGGTCTCTGTTTCAAGAAGTTCAGTGCATAGCCATATAACTCAAGGTTAGCAGGCATCTCTGATTCTAGGCACAACAAAACACATTTAATATATATAGCTGCAGCTAAAGAATTAAACCTATAAACCAATATTCACGTAAAGAGTCCGAGCTGAAGGAAAATGTGAGTACCCAGGTGAGGAAGAGTTTTTGTAGATTTGGTTCTTTAGTAACAAAAATGCTTCTTTATACTTTGTTAAATATGATTATTTAAATAAAGCTGGCAATAAAGCTCGAAATTCTTTTAGAAAATCTTATCCATTTTTTTTAATAGAATATTTTTTACAAAAAGTCTTTTTGAAAGGCTATGGATGTTTTGATGGTTTAAAAAAGAAAATGAACATTTATGTATTTTGTGGGTGTTATTTCATTTCCCCCATGCTTTCTCCCCTGTTTTCTAGAAAAATAGAAAAATAGAAATGGGGGCACATGGAGGAGGGAAAGAAATAGGGAAGAGGAGGGGGGAAAAAGAAAAGGTGAGGACAGAAAACTGAAAAAAGAAAAGCTTCTATCATAGGATTGTAGGAAAGTAGGGCTGGAACAGACCTCGTGAAGTCATCTAGTTCAGCCCTCTGCTCAAAGCAGGATCATCCCTGACTAAACTGTCATAGCCAAGTTCTTGTCTATCCTGCTCTTGAAAATTTCCAGGGATAGAGATTCCACAGCTTCTCTAAGCAGCCTGTTCCAGTGGTTGACCATGCTCATAGTCGGAAAGTTCTTCCTATCCTTCACATTCTTCTTGGTACCAAAGTCATTTGGGCTAGGGATAAAAAATACACATAAACTGGTATAAATGATCAGAAACCAGTTCAAATCTGTAACACAACAGAAGTTCAATGCACATAAACTATATTCAATATGACCAAAACTGGTTTACGATAAACCTGGATGGATGCAGTATTAGACTTAACTGATTTAGTTTAAATTGGTTTATTGAACTTTTGTTCCAGATTCCCTCCAGAAACAAGTGAATTTACAGTCCCCTAGCATCCCAGGATGCTTTGCACCTCTCCCACAAGCTCTCCCCCCCATAGGGTGGCTTGGCTAGCCTTGGCCAAAGCTGTCTGCTCCAGCCAAGCAGGGAGGCATGCTCTGCACACATCCCACCCTCCCTACCCTGCCCCACCCCCGGCTTTTGGCTTGGGCCCCTGCAGGCATGTGGCTGCATTTCTGGAATCAAAAGTGAGTGTCTGTTCACTTGCTTATTGGTTCAATCTATGCTGCTTAGACTAACCTGCAAAGATTGAATTGATTCAGCCTGGGCTTTTTCACTGTCTGTACTTAAACTTGGAGATTATCTAGGAAGAAAAGGGTTACAGGAACAGACCCTAAACAAATTATTGTGCTTCATATTTAACAAATCATAAAGAAACATTTTTGTTACTAAGAACCAAATCTGCAAAAACTCTTCCTCACCTGGGTACTCACATCTTGCTTCAGCTCAGACTCTTTATGTGAGTAGTGGCTTATTAGTTTAATTCCTTAGCTGCAGTAATTATATATTTTTTCCACACTTTATATAATATGGTCATCCCTCCTTTGGAACCTTAATACCTATTATCATAGCATAAATATGGCTCACTGTAATGCTACAGTACACATCCGTAATCAAGGTTTGGTGAGAGGCTCAAAATATATTTTGGGTAGCCCAACAAAGGTTAAAAGCACTAGTCAACTTCAGTAGCATTAAGTAACCCAAATGAAAAACCTTCCTGTTTTATCCTAGGTTTAATAATTCAGGCTTATTTTTCATTATTTATTATTTCTTCTTAATTATTTAGTGCTTCTGGCTCACGCCATCCCAGGATGTCACATAAAGACATGTCACTGCTTGAAGCCGCTGAAGCTGACAATGCAACAAAGGATTTGAATGGATAAAGGGCGAAGTTACACTGTTCAATTCAAGCCCAGTTTTAATCAGAAACATTTAGGCTTTGTTTAGCTTACATGCTGTTGCTACCTATTGTACTGTGATTACTGAAACAATTGTGCTGAGGAGAGTAAAATAACTGAACAATGGTGTTAGGTAGAGTGGAAAGACTAGAAGAACTGAGAGTATTTGATATAACCAGAGACAACTGCTATCATAGATAATGATCACAAATTAACAGTCACCAGAGCCCAAAGTTTTGATTGGCTGATTGAGCATAGTGTTTGCTCAGCAAACATATTCCATCTTCTGCTGGTGAAGATGGTGCTGGCCACTGTTAGAAACAGGATACTGAGAACAGAACCCATTGGTCTGTCATAGTACAATAGTTTTTTTTGCACTTACTTTCTAATTGCAAGGTCATTTTAAGATCACAGCTAGTGTTAGAGTACTGGGAGATGGAACCCTATTCCTCTTGCAAAGAATGCCTATGCAATGTCTGTTGTGCTTCCATTAAAAATATATATATGTGCTAATAAATTTTGGACATTTCTGAGCTGCAGGAACATGCAAAGTTGAAAGGTACCTTATTCAGAGTGAGCTAGACTGGGAGGTTCTAACAATCCCTGCTGTAGGTGCATCAATAATTCGGAAAAATTCCAAACACTCATGTGAGTCGAATCTGAGAACCTAGAAATAATTGACATGCCAAGCTGAAGAATGCAAGGAAGACTTGCTGGTTTTAATGGTTTAAGCACTTTCAGCTGTCTGATTAAGACAAAAAAAAGTAAATTGGATATGAGGGAAGAAATTAAGTTACCCAGCATTCTCCCTTGCAATGGCAAGTGGTATGTAAATGACTTAGCATTTTGCCTGACTAACGTATGCAGGCTCCATAGCAACAAGCTCAAATGTGCAATCCAGCCTTATTACACCTACAGTGATTTTTGTTAGTAAGCCAGCATTTACTGACTGTTACCTTCCCATGATACCTATTCTACGTAGCCTATCAGCCATGGTAAATGGTTACTTTACAGAATCACAACTGTCCCAGAACTGGCTTTTAGGAGCATAAGAAGAGAATAAAATACAATCCTGGAGTTGCCTTTGGCTGTCACAGATTATTAGCAAGGGAAGACCGAACCTGTTGCACTGTCCAAAATGTAGAAAAAATCTTTGGGTATGTTGCTACCCTTGTAATAGTTTATACCTACAACCTTTTACCTGTGACAGGTGCTAGCTATGCCTGCTTCCCTGGTGTGGTTCCTGGTTGTAGCCCCAGGAAAGGACCCTAAATACTTTTTCATTATAGAGAGCTCGTTCCAGAACTGTGCTCTGCATGATGGTGTCAGAGATTGGTTAGACTCGAAGAATTCCCACTCTTAGCTATGGCTGCCTATACACGTGCTCAGAGGTGGAGGGGAGGGGAGCATTTTAATTAGAGAGGTTCCCATACAGCCACTCTAAAACAGTTAACCATCACATGTATTAAGCCCTCCATGTTTCAAAATGGCCGTGGGGGCACTTTAATTAAAGCTCATTCAACAAGGTTTAGTTAAAGTGCCCCTGAGGCCATTTTGAAATGGGGTTGGGCTTCAAACACGTGACAGCGAGGCGATGCTCAGTGCTTTAATTAGAACACGATTGAGCATGTCTGTAGGCAGCCTATCAGTCCAGTCTTGATTATGAAACATGAAACTTTGTTGTAATCAGTCAGTACCTATCTACAGTTTATCTTCCCCTGATGGACTACTGGACAAACATTTTCCAAAGTGGATGATCTCACTGGTGGGACAGCTTGGCGGGGAACGATTCTTGAGCATCTAAGGTTCTACTTAGATCTACCAAATAACCATGCCTTCATCTGGCATGATGTAGGTCCACTGATTTCAGTGGGATTGCACTGATTTATACCAGACATAGGCCTTTTCAAATAACGTTTGTTGGTTAATTACACCCATAGACAGGATTCTAAGGAAAGGATTGCTGAATATGTCTTTTTCACAGTAGTATATATAATAACCACGTTGAAAGGGAAGAGAAAAGCAATAAGGTAATGGGAGAGAAGCAATGTATTGCTTCTGTTTGTGAATATGTAAGAAAGGGGGCAAATTACCATCATGTTTTTGTTTAGGCTTAATTTACTTATTTTTGTAACTTATTTGTGGAAAACATAGCAGTAAAATGTTCTTTTTGTTGTAGCAGTACTTGATATTTGCAGCAATAAGCCATGGTTATCTTGTAGCATCTAAATCACTGGCAAGTCGTAGTAATCATCATCATTTTAGAAGTCTGGGATGTAGGATGAGGTCCTTGATCACTTTGAAATACCTCTTGCCAAACCAAGTTTAACATGCAAACATAATGTCACAAGACCACAACACTTGAGAGGAACAATTCTGTTTTTAGAACTGATTGTGGATTTAATAAAATGTAAGATTATAGACAGGAAAATGTGTCTGTTTAAATGGTGATCAAGGTAGGAAATGGATAAATAGAAATGTAGTGTGAAATCCTGAACTCATTCAAGCCCATGAAAGTTACATGGTTAAGGGACACTTATGTTCCTCGGGCCCGAGTCTGCTTTTGTCCAAATTCTTGATTATACAGGATCAAGATTTTCATTCAAAGTGGTTAAAAGATGAAGATAACTAACTTCAAGTTTCATAAGAAGCTTGCATTATAAATATGTTTAGCATTTTATATCTTCATCATGCTTTAAAAATACTAGCTCTCAAAACATTTGTTGGTAGGTAAATGCTAACTCCACCTTTACAGAGGGAAAACTGAGGTTCAGAGATCAGCTTACCTAAAGCAGCAAAATAGTATCTGTTAGAAATTGCTACAGCTTTTAAATTCCCATATTCAGCTTATTTGGCCATACTACTATGTAAGAGTGAAAACAGCTTAACAAATTTTGTAATGAGAAATACCATGAAATAAATGCTGCTTTTAGGACCTGCTCCTACAGAACTTTCCTTAGCCAAGTCATACTTTTGCCAATAGTCCCTTTGAAGTCACTGCTGCTACTAGCCTGAATTAGTTTTGCAAGAATGGTGCCATTTATGCAAATGATTCATTTACATGCTTAAGAATACAGTTAGCAAGGCAAGTAATTGGTAGGGGGAGAAAGATATCGAAAATTATAGGTAAAACAGGGGAGAGGAATACAGGTGAGAGGGAACCAAAGGGCATATAGGCAAAGGAAAGCTCTTTCCAACCTCAGGAGGTTCAGATGTTCATAAGCTAGGAATGTAATGCCATTAATAATCGAATGCTTGTGTCAGTATTTGCACAGAAACCTAATGTACTTTGAACCCCTTGAAGATAAATTTTACATATTCTTCCTGCGCCTTTATTTTTAAACTATAATTGCTGCCATCCTATTAGATTCCATCATAGTGCTCTTTCTCTCCTTTATAAAATGTGCTTAAATATAAATGTTAGATCAGTGGTGTCAAAGATATGGGCCACAGAGCCTTATCATCCAGCCTGCTGTGCCTACCTGTAGATCTTGAATTGGACCAGCATACCACACAAAGTGCATGCTAGACCTTCCCTGTGCACAGCATGTGGCACACTGATCAGTGACATACAGGGCTGGATCCAGAATGTGCTCCCTGCAACATGGGGGGCTGGTTCCAGCACTTGCACAGAATGTAGGGACAGATCTAGCTTGCACATGGCATGCAAAACACAGAGCTGGTCTGTGGGTCTGATCCATCCCATGGCCCACTGAGCTTGATGAGTTTGACATCCCTGTGTTAAACTATTCAGACATGTTGCTATATTATAACAGATTTCTGATGGTTTTTATTATCTCTTGCATAGTACTTGGGAGATTATAGCTTACTCAGTGTTTTAGTTTACAGGCTCCTTGTTTCTACAGCTGTGTGTTACGATTGTTTATTTGGTACATTTTCACCTTCTTAACTCCAGAGGCAAGGCCTTCTACCCTTCAATTCCATGGGTGTGCTCATATGCATAAACTTTTTGCCAAATGGTTATCTAAAGAAGGTTATTTCCTGATCAATGTGATAAAACTTTATTTTTTCTCACAATCAATGTCTTTCAAAAGAGGGAAACAAAATGAGAGACTCAGCAGAAGTTACCATTTCTTAAGCACCTTTCTAGGGCATCCATAGCTTTGCTGAGAAAAAATGTTTGCAGGGAAACTGAAAACTAAGAAACCTTCCACCTGATAAGGAATCCAGTAAACTATGACATCCTAATTGATCACTCATTGACCAGTTTGAAAAACCAGCCACATTAGATATGCAGAGCCTATGGTGTATAGGTAAATGTCTTGGCACAGGCATAGTGATTCTATAGGAAATACTATTTGGGGGACAAACAACAAAATTACCTTAATATGAGTAATTTTAAATTACTATTTTTTGCAAATGTATTGGACAATTCTTTCCAATAAAACATGACATTTTTCAAATGTTTCAGTACTGAGCTGTGTACTTGGGAATGCTGGGAAAGGACCTGTTTTAGCAAAGCAGTAAGGATGTGCTTAAGTCCTTCCTAACACTTCTACCTTGCTTTCTGCTTTTACTTACTGCTTAAATGTTTGTGCAGAGTTAGGACCCTTTGTTCTTACACAAACAGAACTCTCATTGTCTTAAATGGAAGTTTGGATATTGTAAATACTGCCAGATCAGCCACTTGACATATGTACTAATGAAATGCAGACTAAGGCTCCAAGCCCACAGTGTGCCACACATGCATATTACTGGCTTGGGGCTTAAGTCCTTCTCTTCCCAAACTAACCCTTACATTTTAGCACACTTTTATGCAAGCGCTAAAGAAAACATTACAAACACAAAAGAAATTGTTTTTTATATCCTGCTAAAGGAGTTATTAACTATTCTGATCATTTATTTTTTTCAATCACTGATTTCTTTTTTTTTTTACCTTATAATTCTTTTTTTATAACAAACTATCATGGCAGTATAAGTACTAATTTCTTTTATAATGTGAAAACTAGTGTTTTCTAAAATTGTTTCTGTGTAGCATGTATTTATGATGCTATATTGTACTGTGCAGCTCATGGAAAGCATATGAGAAAAGACTAAATGTACATTAAGGTGTGGATTTAGTTCCCCTACCACCCGCCCCTTAGCCATCTACTCTTGTAATTACAGTGGGATCCCAATTCAGCAAGATACTGAACAGGTTCTGAGAGATGCTGATGTCCTTGGCTCACATATACTTCAATGGGATACTCAGCACTTGCTACCTAACAGGATAGCTGTTCCTAAGCTAGAAACTTTTCACAGAGGAGCGTGGTGGCAGAATTTATGCTGGAATCTGCCACTTGCATTTTTTTTCTATTCATGCAGACCATGGTTAAGGGACACTTATGTTCCTCGGGCCCAAGTCTGCTTTTGTCTAAAGGCAAAAATTCTGATGATTTCAGTGGGAGTACGGGCAGGGACTTCGAGATGTATATGAATAGCCAAATGTTTACCTAAGCAGGCAGCTGCTTTCCATATATATGGTAGCTGATATCCTCCCATCAATGAGTCATTCCTTTGCAGTATTAAAAAAAGAACTTCTTTTGCCACTTTAATTGCAAGAAGGCTTTTCAAAACTTTCACACATGATCTGGTTTCTTGCACTTAATATTTCATTTTTCCTATGTAACTTTAGCTTCTTATTTTATTTTATTATATAATATAATATTAGTTCCTTTTTTTAGAAAACCAGTACATAATCTTTTCTTGCTACTTATTTGTTTTCGTGGCTGTAATTTAGAATGTTTTCAGGCATTTTCCCTTTGTGTAATATAAATGCAGACTGACTTGCTGAATGACACTGAACAGTTTCTTCACTTGCTTATGCCTCATTTTCTTTGTCTCTAAAATGGGAGTAATTACATTCCTGGGTAATGCACTTTATGATCCAGTATTAGCTATACAAATGCCAAATGTTATTGTGTGAAATACTAATCATATTTTCTACATTTTATCATCATTACTATTGACAATGTAGGCTGTTGGGAAATTTTTAAAATGGTTTATTAGAAGTCTGGCATGCACCTTTCTTTTCAGAATTTATCAGATATGGAGCCTTTCTATCTCATATTTCCCTGTATCTCTGTTACCAGTATTACATACTAAGCAAATATAGTGCTGTTGCTTTAAAGACTGGCAGACTTGGGGTTCTAAAGTAACTTATCTCATGGAAACTTTGTGGTCTAGCACAGGCATGCCAGACATCTTCGAAGTTGCTCAAGTGAGCTGAGAATCTTGGCAGTTGCTTTTAGTTCTTTTTATAATGTATTGTAGGCCCCACATAGTATGAAATGTTCATTATGAACTGCACTGACAACTTAAATCTTTAAATGGCTCTATTCTGTAGCCACACTTCATCAGGAAATCCCTCTATCTACTTCTCTTAGATTACTTGCATGAGTAAATCTGTTTTCTGAGACTAAGGATTGCAGGAATGGGCTCACATGAATTTAAGCATTGCTCTGATTCTGCCTACAAACAACTGAATTTATGTAAATGGAAACTTACTCATATTCCATTGCCTGAAGTCCCTGTCCTACCTAGCAACATTTTACAGCTGTGTTTTGAAAGAAGGAAGAGTCACAGGTACCATATTAAAAGAAAAAATAACAAGGAGCTGTGGCTTGTGGAGTCCAGTAGCCTACTTTCTCACCCTGTGGCAGAATTTTGGTGCTTTGCTGTAAATTTTGAATAAATGAGCTGTGAGCAAGTTCTAAGTAATTCATATACAAACTCAGTTTTCTGAAATGAAGACTGCTAGATATTTTGAGTAGGAAACATCATGATAATACTATAAGTTGAATCCATAACTGATTGGATCATCATACTCAGTGAGTAATCATCAATGGCTCCATGTCTATTTGGGAGGAGGTATATGAATATGGGAGGAGGTATATGAATATATAGAATATGGTATATGATGTCTATTTGGGAGGAGGTTCATATACCTCCTCCCATATTCATATACCTCCTCCCAAATAGACATGGAGTCATTGATGATATATATTGAGGTATATGAATATGGGAGGAGGTATATGAATATTGGGAGGAGGTATATGAATATAATACTTGTATATGAATCAAGTGTTATTCCTCAGAGGCTGTCCTGGGTCCGGTATTGTTTAATATCAGCATTAAAGATTTAGATGATGAGATTGAGTGCGTGCTTAGCTAATGTTGGGGACAACACCATTGCTCCTAGTCCTGCCCCGTAAGGCCATAGAGAAAAGCCCATCATTATGCTCTCTGTAAGTACCCGTCAGGAATTTAAAGACTGTTATCAAGTCAACCCTGAGTCTTTTCCTCTCCAAGCTAAATAACAGAAGTTCTTTCAGACTTTCTTCATTAGTCTTGCTTCCCAGATCTCCAGTGATTTTTGTTGCTGTGAACTGGACTCTTTCCAATCTGTCTGCATCCTTCTTGAAGTGTGGGGCCCAAAACTGGACACAGTATGTAGGTAAGGCCTTATCAGTGCTGAGTAGAGTAGAAGAATCACTTCTCTTGAATTATGAGTGATGCTTCTATTAATACAACCCAGTATGCTGTTGGCCTTTTTTTTGCAGCAAGAAACACTGTTGGCTCATATTCAATTTATGGTCTACTGGAACCCTGACGTCTTTCTGTGCAGTACTGCACCCTAGCCAGGCATTCCCCGGTCTATATTTGTGCTTGCAACTATTCCATTCCCAGTGCACGACTTTGCAGTTATTCTTGCTGAATCTCATCTGGTTGATTCAGACCATTTTTTTTTCAGGCTATCAAAGTAATTCTGGATTCTAACACCACCCTATGGAGTACCTGAACTCCACCCAATTTGGTGTCCCTAAATTTGCAAAGCCTGCATTCAATCCCATCATTGAAATAATAAAGATAGTAAACAATACCGGAACCAAGACAGCCACTGAGGAACACCATTTGATACTTGCTCCCAACTAGACATTGAGCTATTGATAACTAGACATTGAGTCTGATGATTCAACCAGTTATGTAACTGCCTTGTGGTACTTTCATACAGTCTGTATTTGCTTAGCTTGTTAATAAGAATATCATGGGAGATAGTATTAAAAGCCTATCTAAAGTCAAGATATATCACTTCCACTGTTCCTTCCACATCCTGACTGATAACAGACTGAAGGCGAATAACAGTCTTCAAAACCTGAAGGATAATTACAAAAAGGATGGAGATGGGCTTTTCTCTGGGGCCATAAAGAATGTGACTAGGAGCAATGGCTTAAAGCTTCATGAGGAAAATTTAGGTTGGGAATTAGGAGGAACTTTCTGACTATGAGGATGGCCAAGCATTGGAATGGGCTACCTAGAAAAGTTGTGGACTCATCATCCTTGGAAATTTTCAAGAGCAGGTTAGATAGACAATTGGGTTAGATGACCTGGTCAGGGATGATTCTGCCTTGAGCAGATGGCTGGACTAGATGACCTCATGAGGTCTCTTCAAGTCCCACTTTCCTATGGTCCTATGATCACCATCTTAAGTTAGTCTGTCTCTGATGCTTCCACCAACTGCACATTTATTTGGAAAAAAGTGCATGTAAAATCTGTTGTAGGGGAAAGAACAATCACTGCTAAGAATTTCAGGACTGTGGTTCAACTTTGTGACTTTATAGATTCAAGAAACCTCACAACTTATGGAGTAACTTATTAACATAATATGTAGTAATGATCCATTATTGTGGATATCCTATTACCATATTTACTCAAATATAAGACAACCCCCCCAACAATTAGATTCTATATATGGATAATTTTATAAATTTGTTATAATTTTCCAGGTATAGAATCTAATTGTTGGAGGTTTGCCTTGAATTCGTCCCCCTTCCACTGCTACAGCAGGGAAGATAAATCTGGGGGGAGGTGGGGGTCAGGTACTTCCCTTGCCTTCTGCCTCCAACAACTTTTTCCCCCTGCAGACCCTCCCTTCCCATCCCTTATTTTCAGACCCTGCTTTCCCTGAGTACGTGAAAGTGAGGACTAAATTTGAAAACAGTGACCTTGAAATAAACATGCCAAAGCATACCTGTAGTAATTTGCATATAGGCAGATTGCTAGAGGTAGTCAAAGACTTGGTTTATGCAGAATTTATGCATTTTACCTTTTTTGAAACTGCTTCAAATTTTAGCACAGGTACACCATAAACACACTTTGAAGCAGCACTTTTGTACTTATTTATATATAGTACTAGCTATGCATGATATTAATCCAAAACCAAAGGCTCATGATTTACCATACAGTTCACTGGGTGGGATCCCAGCAGAGTCAACAGTATCCCAAGTCATGGTGACCCAACAGCTCAGCCCTGCTCAGTTTGTGTTTGTACTCCAAATACCCCCACAAAGGATCCATGTGCTAATTACCCCCTACTCGTGACTTGTGCCATGTAGTTTTGTCAT
Organism: Alligator sinensis; assembly: GCF_000455745.1. Taxonomy (NCBI): domain Eukaryota; kingdom Metazoa; phylum Chordata; order Crocodylia; family Alligatoridae; genus Alligator; species Alligator sinensis. The sequence continues at coordinate 174,932 of NW_005842903.1, read as the reverse complement.
GAGTTCTGGGATCCTACAAAAAATTATATGTAGATGAGGCACAGGGCAACCTGGTTCAGTTTTACCTCATTGAAGTCAGGGCCACACTAATCATATGTGACATTCTGAGGGGGGACAAGAGAGGGATTCTGGGTGAACTGTTTGGGACCCCATTTGGTGATGTTTGCTAGATGTTTAAGGCTAGTGAAAAAACTCACATAATTGAAAATGGGAAAATAAGGCACAGCTTAGCTGTGGGGGTGAAGAGGAAGTTGAAACATATTTAGTGTTGTGGTTCACCAAGACTTGAAAAAGTCAGCACTGAGCGGGACTGCACTGCAATGGGAACTACCATATATCTTTTCCAAATGGGGTATACTAACCTATCTATCCTTGTGGTAGGTTCCCATCAGTATGTTTGATTAATATGGGCCATGTATTTTAGTCATGCTCAGTTGTATTTAATCAGTTTCATAGTTGGTTTCCATTACTGAGCACATGTTGCTTTTGGCATTAGTTCAATGATAGACAATCTATTTAATGAGGTTTGCTTGCATGCAAATATAAGATAAGCTTTTCTCCCCATGCCAACTGAGGGGAAAAAAATCTTGGCTTGTATTTGAGTAAATATGGAAATTCAAAATGTTACCATCCCCAGCCTTGTCAGAGTAATTTTACATTTAAAAAGAAAAATATAGTCAGAAGAAGGTCACTTACAAAATCTTCCAGACTTTTATGTTAAATAGATCCCATTTTGTTTGTTTTATTTTAAGTTAATGGAGAGAGCCCTCTGCTAAAAAAATAGTTTTGTGTTATTTGATTAAACTTTAAAGCAGCCCTGACCCTTCAGCCTCTCCATTGGGTAGATGGTGAGCTAACTTTGAACTTCTTTCAAAATATGCAGCCCAATTTGACCAAAAATTCTATGTCAATAAATCTGAAAAAGATGATGGGTAGCCTAAGGTACAGTTTTGCTTCAACTATTGGCAATTGTGTATCACTTGGGGAGTATCCTGAGCCTTGAATTTCACTTTAATTCATTTGGGCTAAGTACAGACAGTCAAAAAGCTCAAGACTGAATCAGTTCAGTCTTTTCAGGTTAGTCTAATCTGCACAGATTAAATTGAAACAGAAGTGAACAGACATTTACCTTTGATTCATAAAATGCAGCCACATGCCTGCAACGGCTCCAGCCAGAAGCTGGAGGGCACTAGAGCTCTCTGGCTGTATATTCACTTCCTCTTCCTGCTGCCCCCAAGGTCTCTAGGAGTTGCAGTCCAGAATTTCAGCAGCTAGACTCTGCAGGGTTGCTCATCACTTCCTCTTCCTGCTTCCACATGCTTTTGGGATTTGTAGTCCACAGTCATAGCCAGCAGTAAGTTTGAGTGGGGAAGGGTGTTTAACCCCCCTTCCTGGCCCCCGACCCTAGCTGGGGTTTGCTTGGGGACAGGAGAAGACTAGGTTGCATCCCCAGCCAGGCTTGCCGCCCCCCCCGCCCCAGTCAGCCAGCCCTTGCTGCTCCAGCTAGGGGAAAGAGGGGCAGGGCCAGCCCTGCTCTCTGGAGAAGACAGCACAGCCCATCCCAGAGCTGGAAAGCATGCTGGGATGCTGGGGGACTCTGATTTAACTTGAACCGGGAAGGGGTCTAAGATGGAAATTTCATAAACTGGTTTGACCCAAATCAGTTCAGTCTGATACTGCATTCAACCAGGTTTATCTTAAACCAGTTTCAGCAATTTTAAAACTGGTTTATGTGCACTGAGCTTCTGTTCTGTTACACGTTTAAATCAGTTTCTGATGGCTTAAACTGGTTTATGTGTGACTTCTGTCCCTAGCCTTACGCTCTATTTTCTGGGTTTAGAGTCATCATGGAGGCTTGCAGCCCAACTCATTGTCCTTGTTCTGAGGATGAACCAGGCCAAAGAAGAAGAAAGCAACTTGTTGTTATATAGAGAAACTGTCAAACAAAAAAGTCAAAATATGATTGTATGTAATGGAAAGTCCCATTTAATCAGTTGTACTGGGTATGTCTGCACATGAAATTGGTGCAACACAGTAAGCTGTGATACAAAGTGCACTGGAATGTATTGCTCCCAGGTGTAGTGTTTACACATGTGCCCAAAACCACAGCACATTGAACCGGGGCAGTGCAGCCCCAGCTGGCAGGAGGCCTGGTGGGGGAGGCGGGGGGCAGCCTGCCAGCCCAGAGCTTCTCTGGCCCAGCTCAATGTGCTGTGGAGAGGCTGGTTGGGCACAAGGGTGCTATAGTGTGGGGCTATCTGGTAGGTAACCCCGCACCGTAGCACCCTTGTGCCCCAGCCAGCCCCAGTCACCATCTACATGTGCGTTGTGGCAGAGTAAATAACTCTGCTATAAGATAGTACTTGTGTCAGGCAGTACTAACCTATGATGGAGTTAATTAGTTTACTCCAGCCTAATAGTTTTGTACTTGTAGATGGCTATGCTTTACTGCAGAGCTAATTTGGCAACTCCGCAGTAAGCATCTCGTATAGATACCCCCACTTAGATGCATTGTAGGCAGATCTGGAAAATATTATGTATGGCTTGCTTACATGTAGGTGCCTGATTTACCCTTAAATTCATACAGTATTAGCTCTACTAATTCTACTTAATAAATCAACCATGGGGCTTTTAGTTTGGGAGCTTTTGTCAGTAAATAGTCAAATAGCTTACTCCATATCCATCCATTCTGCAGTGATCTGCAATCTCTCAAACTACCTCTCCTTTACTGAGATTTCACTGCTGTGTTGAGGGCAGTGGTTTTCAATCTTTTTAGACTGAAGGCACCCTTCCTTAGACTGAAAACACACCTTGGAAAATACCAACTTTTAGTTTAACTCATTTTTTACTATGGAAATGATAATAAAGCAATTCTTTTGTTGCAAAGAAAACAGAAAGCCCATGGCAGAGTATGTTTAACTCTATGGATTCCTATTTAAAAAGTGCATGTACTTCTAAAAGCATGTTTTATTGTATTATATAGGGAAAGTATAAAAACCAAAAAGAACCCTCCACTAAAAAACAAAACCAAAACAAACTTTTGTCAACTGATTAAGCTGAGAAGAAGAAAGTGATAGTCTGCTCTACATTTTGAATTGCAACATCTACCTTAAACAGCATTAGCTTGCATACCACATGCTGGCTATGGTCCCTGCCATAGGAGACAGGACAGTGTCGGCTTAGGGCTTTTTGAAACTAAGCAACACGTAGCTGGTAATGTCCCTCCATTCCTTCCTTGGAAAAAGTTGTTTAAGAAGAGCTTGAATTAATGAGAGAGGCTTTGTTTTGTTTGATGGGCTGATAAATGGTAACAATTCCCTGTGTAACTCCCTACTGTGTAACTCAATGCTTTGTTATCAACAGTGAGGGGGGGAAGGGACCCCTCCCTAATCAGAGTGCCCTGCCAGGGCCTGGCCCCACACCCCCTCAGCTCAGCACTGTAGGAGGGAAGGGAGGGCTGCTCTAGCACCTCCCAGCTTGTAGCCTGAGCCACTGCAGGAATGTGCCTGGATTTCTGGAATGAAAAGGGAATGTCTATCCTCCTCCAAATTGGTTTAAGCTTTGCAGGTTAGACTAACCTGCAGAGATTGATTCAATTCAGGCTCAGGCTTTTTGAATGTCTGTCCCTAGCCAGGATGGCCCTGAAACACGAAGTGGAGCAGTGTCTGCAAAACATAGCTTATGCATTAGATCATGATATGCCAGATCTCTTTTATAATGGATGCTAGATAGACAAAGGAGATTTTCCAGGGATCTTGGACTGCATGTTTAAGATCAGTTAATGAATACATGTTAACAATTCTACTAGATCAGAGATTTTCAACCTCCAGCTTCCAGGCCACATCCAGCCTGCAGAGCCATGGCATCTGGCTTGTAGGGCTTCCCACAGTTAGGAAATTTGGCAGTGGGCGAGTGGTGGCATTGTTAATTGACATTGCTCCCCCACAGTCAGATTTCCAAGCTCCACATGCATTGGGCCCTAGGCTGGGCTGCTGCCACATAGCCAGATCAGGTCTTGGCTGTGCCCACCCCATGCATCAGATTGGCCCCTCACCATACCTGCCTCATGAACTGGATCAGACCCTGGCTTTGCTTCAGACCCCAGATTGGGCCCTGACTGCATACAGTCAGCTCCCTGCCACGTGACCCGCCCCCCACTCCCTCAAATAACCAAAAACCTCACACAAAAAACTTTCTTATATTTGTCTTGGAATCAGCAATGATTTTAGACTAAGAGATGAAATATTTCAGTTACAAACTTTTACATTGAAAGGTCAGTGCTTACCCTGTACAACAAGTGGATCTCCATACCAATGAATTAATTTTGGAGATGACAGTATAATTTGGTGTATTGTGCTTCTCTCTTCTCTATGGCTTGATCTTTTATGATACTCTTACCTCTAGCTAGTAGTCCAGGAGCCAGTATTACTGTCTGTTCACTAGTGAAGTGGTGCCACTGGTGCCATGAGAAAGTAGGGCTGGAAGGGATTTAATTATACCATCTAGTCCATCTCTGTGCTCAGACCAGGGTCATCCTTGATTAAACCATCTCATCTAAGTGTCTGTTTAATTTGCTACTGAAAGATATCTTAGGTATCTAAGGATTTCAAATATGTATTATGGGACATGCAGAGTGCCCTTCCTATGAGCATACCCTAGTTAGGAGTGTAAGCACTTTCTGTTCTTAGATTTGGAGTTGGTGTAAGTTGCCTTGGTCACATTGGTAAGCATCTAGGGTCCCTGGCACACATTCATGTAATGATGTGATGAGGTCTGATCTCTGACCCCAACAATCCTGCTTCCTGCCCTGCCGTATGTGCATGACAAGACGCACAATTTTAGGATCAGGGATCAGATCACAGTTCCACCACTACTACTTGCCACTGCAGGGAGAACCTGGGATCACGAAGCTGACAACTGGGATCATGCCTGCAACGTGGTATGAACTGGTACGGTCCTGGAGCTGGGACCAGCCCAATTGACTATGAGTTCCAGGCCCAGAGGAACTGCGCTAAAGCTGTTTTGGTTAATCACATCTGTCTGGGGCCTGTGTCTCACTCTCCTAAATATTTACAAGATACAGTTTTTAGATTAGGATTTCCTATGCTCTGAATAGACCCTTTTTGTGAAACTCACACTATTAGATGCTACTGCTCAGTTGCAGAATATCTGTTGGGATTGCTTTTTAAATGTCATGGGCTGTGATTTCATTTAGGCACACAGTAGACTGTACTATTTTTTTTTAAAGTGTCTTTTGAAAGGGCAGGAGGAAAGACATTAATTTTACTAGTTTTGCAGCCTTTCCTAAAATCCTTTTATGTTATACCAGTACTGCACTAACAGTGAAAGACCCTAAAACTGGTAGGTTTTTCAGTGTGCCTTTGCCTTGTAAGCATCATATGTTTCTTATGGAAATGCAGAAGTCATTATTAAAATCTTGTTTTACCTTTTGCCTAATAACTACAATATGTGTATTACTAATATTGTGTGTGTCACTGTATCATTAATCACTTCAGAATGGCAACTGAAAAGACTTATGGCATCATTTTTATCTGTGGAGTCTAAGCTAGGCTAGCCAGAGAGATCATTTTTGCTGTGTAATCACTAGATTTATCATGGTGTATAGGAGTCAGCATCAGGGGAGACATATTGGGCATAGTCTTTTGAACTCTGATGAGAAACAGTACTGAAAGCTTATATTCCCTCCAGCATCTGTTTAATAAAGTTGTGTTTCACATTTACAGAGCCTGGGATATGGTGTTTTACTTAGAAGCAATATCTTACATTACAGGGAAAAAAATAATTAGCTGAGTAAGTTTGGTCCCAAGACACACAGCATTTGACCAAACATGACATAGGTCATTGCTTTAGGACTAAGTACAGACTCAAAAACTGAGGCTGAAATGATTCAGTCTTCTCAGGTTAGTCCAAGCTCCATAAATTGAACCTATAAGCAATTGAACATCCACTTTTGATTCTGGAAATATAGCCACATGCTTGCAGTATCTCAGGTCAAAAGCTGGGGAGTGATAGAAAAAGTTTCCTTGCTTCACTGGAGCAGATAGGTGGGGTTTGCAGGAGAAGTGCAAAGCATCCTGGGATGCTGGGGAACTGGGAGTTAACTTGAATCGGGAGGGGATCTGGGACAGAGGTTCAATAAACTAATTTAACCTAAATCAGTTAAATCTGATACTACATCCATCCAGGTTTATGCCAGTTTCAGCCATTTTGAAAGTGGTTTATGTGCACTGAACTTCTGTGGTCTTACAGATTTGAATCAATTTCCAATCACTTATACCAGCTTATGTGTAATTTCTATCCCTACCGTAGGAGTGCAGTCACATCTTCTCAGTTTTGTCCATTTTGCACGCACCATAATTTAAAATAGATCTGAGATAGTTAATCATAACATTTCTCTCTTAATATCACCCTTTTATTTCTGAATTATCTATTATTAGATCCTCAAATTCTTCAATATTTTTAGATGTTCAGAATTATTGGTGAATTTTTTACTTAAGTCTGGAGTATCAATCATTCATGAATTGAATATAGGCACAATTTGTGTTCTGAAGGTTGTATAAGCCATGCAGTGATGTTTTTGAGAATTCAATGACTAGCCTAACTAATAAAAACATGTCAAGATTTAGATCTGATTTTAACATTTTATACTTTATATGTATTTTGTAGTTACAATAGTCATAGTTCATCCTGTCATATAAACTCAGTAATTAATTTTACATGGTGCTCTGTACCTAGATTGAATGATTTATATAACTAGAGGGCAAAAATTAGGAATGTCCTAATTAAATGTGGTGGTGCTAAAGTAGTGGTCTAACCCTCATGATCCAGGAAATATGAGAGAGGCAAGAATTTTTGTTTGAGATATCTTTTATTGGACCAACTTCATGGTTGGGATGGTCTTTAGACAAGATTTCAGCTATCACAGTACCCTTTCTCACATCTCTTAATCAAACACAGAATTCGAAATTCAGCTTTGAATTTTGAAGGCTAAAATTAAAATTTTACAAGAGTATTGCACTACCCAAGTTCAGCTGTTTATGGAATGCAAATTCCTAGAGGAGATGATATGCACCATCTAGAATTCACATGCAGATTCAATACTATTCATTATATAAATTTAAATTTGTATTGATAGGTTCTTTTCTTTCTATGAACTCCATTAAAATGCTTACAGAATTTACAGAAGTGCTTTTAGAAATTTGTCATTTGTACTTATCACTCACCACAAGTTATTTCAGTCTGGAAAAAAGGTACTTAGAAGCAGTGTACAAATAAGCTTCCTAATTAACATATGTAGGTGTATGAGAATCTGTGCAAACTTTAATTTCATATTAAGATAGGAGAGATGAGCTTGTTTGAGTTGACTCTAAAGAGAACTTTCTGTGATCCACTGGTTAGAGCAAAAGGCTGGAATCAATTGATCTAGGTTCTGTTTCAGTTCTGCAAGTAACTTTCTGTGTGGCTTTAGATAAGTCCCTAAACATCTATATGACCATTTTCCCTACCTGGAGATAAGAATGCTTAACTCTGTCATATAGTTGCTGTGAAGCTTATAAGATACATTAATGTTAGGGAAGTCCTTTGAGACCCTTGGATGAAAACTGATACAGGAATACAAATATGTTATTAAACATAATACAGTATTTTTTATGTGATCTCTGCCGCTTCGATAAAACAGCATCATTACTGATTCATCTGTGGTTAACAAGACTGAAAAAAGCTGATAATATTTTTTCAAGGTAAAATATACTAGCAGGAATCCTACTGAACATAACATTCAAATATTTTATTAGTGTAGTCCCATTTTCTGCAGCCTATTTACTGTCGAAACAGATATGCATGCATGCCCTTTATATACATTTGTATACCAATCTACACTCGGGTCTCTATGTGAGGGTTGCATTCCGAAAAACCTGGCATAAAGCGAATTCATTATTACATATAATTGATAGGGATACATACCAGCCTCATCTACTGTCCCCTGCAAACCATGACAAATTCAAACAGAAATCACACAATGCATAACTGCTGCACAGAGAGTCTGCGAGCTCTGTGCTCCAAGCAGCGGCACACACAGGGGGTGCGTTGTCAGGGCAGTGTGGGGTGGGCTGGAGAGGCACCCGGGGGAGGGAAGCAAGGTGGCAGAGAATGGCAGCTGATTGCTGCTCCTGGCTCTGCCCTGCTTCCCTTTTCTGGGTGCCTCTTCAGCCCGGTGGGCGCTACCCAGTGCAGCTGGGAACAGCGGGGCTGCATAGAGAGTCTACAAGCTCCCTGCTGCAGGGAACAGCAGGGCTGGGCAGAGAAGGTGCTTACCCTATGCTGCAAGCAGCGGTTCATGCAGTGGGCACATTACCAAGGCAGCTCAGGGTGAGCTCCTTCTCTGCACAGCCCCGCTATTCCCTGCTTCCCTGCCCCCGAGCCTCTGCAGCCTGGTGGCCATGACCTGGTGCAGTAGGGTACTCATAGCCTCTCCGCACAGCCGTGCTGTTTCCAGCCATGCTGGGTCGTGCCCACCAGGCTGGAGAGGCACCCAAAGCAGGGCAGCAGGGAGTGGCGGCTGCTCATCCTGTGCTGCCATGGGGATATGCCTCCTCTGCCTGCTGCTCTTTGAGGGGCTCAGCCCCGCACCTCAGGAGGCACTTGACCAGGGCAGTGGGGTGTGGGGCAGTGGGACCAGACAGGGAGAGGAGCTAAGCCAGGCCCAGGATTGGGGCCAGGGCCCACTGTGCCCATGCGAACGCCCCTTTCCCATGGAAGTGTGCTCAGCAGCAGAGAGCCAGCCCTCCCCCTCTCCTGACGAGCCACTGGAGGATCCATCCTGCTCCCCCTGGGTCCTGCTGCTGCACACTGGCCCTGGCCCCCAAGCACCTCCCGACTGGACAGCAAGCTGGAACTCTGGCAGCCTGAAGGGAGCTCATTGCTGGCCGACTTTACATAAGATCGAATTTTTCTCGCACAAATCAAATTTCGATATAAATAAGCTCATTGCATATAAGTAAATTCTCACAAAAGAAATTCACATAAAGAGAGACCTGAGTGTGTATAAATATGTGTGTTAGAGTGTCATTAGGTATGCATACCTCAGATAGAAGCTGTCCAATAGCTTTAGCTTAACCTTATAAAGAGCAGTTCACTAATATATATTACTAAATATTCAATGGACAGTCTTTCAGTATTGTATATGAATGGGAACCCTAGTTATGCTAGACACGTTTAACACACCATGGAAAAATAGGTAGGCTCAGAAAGCAAAGTAAACTATAAAGCACAGAGTTGAGCTACTACTCTGTACATCATCAAGCATTAAGTACTGCAGGAGATACAGGAGAGCAGAAGCTTACCTCAAAGGGTAGAATATTAGCAGAAAATACTTTATTCCATAGTAGGTGTATCTACACAAGCAATTAGTGTGAAGCAATAAACTCTGGAACCGTTGGAGCTACTTCCAAGCATGGCATCTACATGTGCACCTGAGAAAGCAGCAATTTGAGCTGGTGGGGAGGGGGGGAGGGGAGACCCAAGTTCCAGGTAGCGGCATCAGGTAGCAGAGGGGCTAGCTGGGGTATGAGGGTACAAACCTTTGGAGCTGTGTGGCTAGGCAGCAGGCAGGAGTCCGGCCCCCAGCTGGCTGGGATGACTGAGTTCAGTTTATACCTGCAGTCACCGGCTACACATGTTTCACCACAGTTAATTACTCTGCCATAAGATAGTACTGTCAGGGACAGCCAGTGGCGATGCATAGGGGGTGCACAGGGGTGCACGTACACCCCCTGAGAGTGCCAGTGCACCCCGTGATGGCCACGCTCCCCGCTTAAGTGATGGGCGGGGGAGCAGGCAGGAGCACTGGTGCCCCCCCTGCAAGCACTGGCCAGGAAGCAGGGCCTCCAGATGAAGTGGCCGTGCTCCCATGTGGTGCACAAGTCCCAGCTGGGGAGTGGGTCCGCCAGCAGAAGCAGCCGCGGCCACTTCTTGAAGTCCCATGGTGGCTTTTTGGTGAGTGAGATTGGCCGCGGCGGGGAGGGGGGGTTGTCGACTAATCAGTGGGGGAGGCACATGCTCCTCCCTGACTCAAGAGATACCAGTCACCCATGTGGACAGCACTATCTTACAGCAGATTTAATTATTTTACTTTGCCCTAATATCAGTGCACGTGTAGACGGTGATGCTTTACTGTGGAGCTAATTAGTCTACTTCACAGTAAAGTGCACATGTAGATGCACCCACTGACTCCTATAGGGTAAAGAGTTTAGATAGACGGCAACAGAGGTAGAAAGAAAATGAATATGAATGAATGGTTTCCATGGAAAAATAATGCACTGGAAAATTTTCAGAATTAAGGTAGAAACTCTTTATAACTGGGGAAGAAGGATGACCTTGTGGTAAAGTTGCTAGACTGGAACCTGGATCATGCACATGCCATTCCTTGCTCTGCCACTGATATTCTACCTAAGTTTGAACATGTGATTTAGGACTAAATCCTGTTTCATTTTACATGCCTAAATAGTAATTACTAGGGACCTACCGAATTCATGGCAGAAGTGGGGTATACTGTGGCTCCCTTAATCTTGCAGGTTCCCCTGTGGGCTCTGATCGAGTAGGTTTGCACAGTAGGTTTGTACTCTGATTTTACAGGTACGTGATGCTCTGCTCTTACCGCCCAGAGATGATGCTGCATATTTCTCGTGATGCCTACTATTTGTTAGTCACACACTAAAAAACAAACAAAAAATGAGCAGCAAGGATTTCTTAAGGTGATATTTTTATTACACCAACTGAAGAAGCTTGTTTAACTCTATCTCATCTATACAGTAAATAATGTCAGTTTTAGAAAACCTTGTTTCTTGCTTAGTTCCTGGGCCATCATAGCTACTAAGAAAAAACAATTAATCCCTGAAATCCAGCTAAGTCCCAAAATTATAGTTAGGCAAAAACCCATGACTAGTGAATTTTAGATGTATGTAGGAAAACATTCAGACTAAAAAGCCCCCTCTGGGTGAGGGAGGGACCCTAGTACTGGGGTCTACTGCTTTTGGGTTGAGTGCTCTAATCTCCAGGCTAAGGTAATAAAATTGGGAAGGCCATCATTGTCCATTTTGTTTCTATAAGGTAGGTGCAGAGGTGTGCAGGGTGATTTTATTTTATTGGGGGGAAAATAGAATCTAAGTATGTGCAAGTGCCACAAATGGCACTTACATGACTGGGTAAGTGCCATTTGAGCACTTAAACAGAACTAGGATTCTGCCCTTAATTTCTCTTTGTGAGACCCATGGAGCAAGTGTGCTCATCATGGATTTTACCAGATAACTTGTAACTTACAATATGTCTAACCTTATTGACACAAATTAGGTGTCAATATGGCAGTTCCAGTATGAGTGACTTCCATATCCTGGGCATCATGGAATGGCTTCTATAATATAACATTTTCATGCATTTAAAACTGCTACATTGACATTGGAAAGCAAATTCAGTGTCAGTTTTGTCTTGGATGGCCAGAGCCAACTCGAGTTGCATTAGAAATTGGTTGTACGTTAGGGCGGGCTGGTGAATGGAGAGGCAGACACAACTTATTGGTTGCAAAAACCTTTACTCACGCCACTTGCAATCACGACGCAGGTGGTCCGGTCGTCTGAACAACCACGAGAGTTGTTCCAGCTGGCGGGGCCCAAGCCAGTTAATCCGCCCGCAATTTGAAGCCGGCGGGGAAAGGGGTACGTCTGGGGTTGCACTCGGCGACGGGAAGAAAGATCGATAGGTGATCAGTCTATCGATCGGCAGCCGCAAGTCAGATAACTTCAGAGGCACTCTGCAGCGTGCTCAAAGCTCTTCGACTTGGGCGGAAGTCGCGTGGAATTTTAAACGGCCAGAGAGCCAATTACTAGCCACCACGTGTGAATAATTTAGCACTGGCCAATAGCAGGGCACAAATTTACATTCGAATAGCGGGAACTCTTTGCACCGTGCATTTCTGTGCTGCAAAGAAGAAATGCATCCTGCAAAGGAAACTGCAGATTGGCGGGAACTCTCTCCTACACGCGGGTTCTCAATTGCAGCAGAACACTCTGCCGTGCAAAGGAGCTCTCATGTGGCCAAGAAATTCCATAGTGCCGAGGCACCAAAATCACTGGGTCGTGACAAGTTTCAACTAGAAATTTTGATTCTTTTAACAGTTTATAAATCAGACTCATTTTGAGTCTGGTTTTGTCACTGTTTGTCTTTAGAATTAACAAGATGATCTTCAGTTACCATGGCTAGGTCGGAGTGGTCGCATTGTTTCCTAACCTGTATCTAGTAGGGATTACAGAGACTTGATGGGGCTCCTGACATGATTGTAATGTAGCCATAGAGGGCTATGCACAAAAGGAACTGAGTAGGGAAGAAAGGTGGAGGTATAGCTCTCTATGTGAGGGAGCAGTACACCTCCTTGGAGGCCGACATCGACTCCAAAAAAGAGTGGCTCAAAACCCTCTGGGTCAAACTAGCAGTGAGAGAGACCTAACCGTAGATATATACTACAGACCACCAAACCAGGGGGAGGAACTCGATCTGGAGTTCTCTCGAGAACTGGCAGAGGCAGCACGCACATGGTACATGGTCGTCATGGGTGATTTCAATTACCCAGACATCTCTTGTGGGGGGGACACTTGGTTAAGTTGGATAGGTTGTGTTGTTTCCTGACCTGTATTGAAGAACTCTGCCTGACTTAAGAAATGCACGGGTCAACCAGAGCTAATGCTCCCCTAGACTTGGTCTTGGCCAAAGGAGATGATCTGGTGAATGACTTGAATATAGAGCGTAACCTGGGCAACAGTGACCACAAAACTATCATGTGCATTGTCCGTCACAAAGCAAGCAAATCAGCTAGCAGGGTTGAAGTTTTGGACTTCAAAAAAAGTGAATTTCAACAGGCTCAGGGCAGTAGTAGGGGAAGTGCTCCAGGTGGTGCAATCGCCTACCCTGGAAATCTTCAAGAGGAGACTGGACAGTCACCTTGCTGACCCCAGTTGTCTTTCCTGCCTAGTGCAGTGGGGCTGGACCCAATGATCTTGCAAGGTCCCTTCCAAACCCTAACAATCTGTGAATCTATGAATCCTACAACGTCTTTCATGCAAGAAAATCAGAATTTAAGCAACATGAGCTAAGCCCTTAGGCAACCCTGCAAATCATTCATATATCATTTCTGTTTTATGTGTAACTGAAGTGAAGGGCAGGTAGGCAGAAGAGGACCTGGGTATAGAGCCTGGCAGCTCAAATGTTTATTATAATTGTATTAGATTATCCAGAATGATTTTTGGCAATCTTTTCAGAAATCTACCCTTCATTTATTTATTTATTTATTTATTTATTTACTGTGCTTTTGGAAGTCTTCAAATTGCAAGACATTTATTTTATGGACTTTAATTAAAAACCTAAGTGTAATCATGTTATAAATATATTGATTATTTAATCAATACTCCCTCAGAATAAAAGGAAAGCTTTGCAGAACCACTATATTATAATTGATGTTACTCTTGTAGGGTTTTATTTTTGTTTTGTAGTGGATGAAAATTTACATGCACATAAATGACCTATTTTTGAACTATAGGAGGACTAATAGCATGTGAGTTTTAGTTAACATAATTTATATCTATGAATTGCATACCGCTATTCATGTAATCATTAAATGAATTGCAATCAAATCTCATACTGTTTAACCTACACTTCAAAAGGCACATTAGGCAATAGGACTGTGCAAGGCTTCATAGATTCATAGATGTTAGGGTCGGGAGGGACCTCAATAGATCATCGAGTCCGACCCCCTGCATAGGCAGGGAAGAGTGCTGGATCTAGATGACCCCATCTAGATGCTTATCTAAGCACCTTCATGGCAAGGTCCTTTTCTAGAAGGACTGGAAAAGGGCCAATGTGGTCCCCATTTTCAAGAAGGGGAGGAAGGAGGACCCGGGCAACTATAGGCCAGTCAGTCTCACCTCCATCCTTGGCAAAGTCTGAAAAAATTATCAAGGCTTACATTTGCGAGAGCCCAGCAGGACAAATTATGCTGAGGGGAAACCAGCATGGGTTCGTAGCAGGCAGATCGTGCCTGACCAATCTAGTCTCTTTTTATGACCAGGTTATGAAACGCCTGGACACAGGAATAGGGGTGGATGTCATATACTTAGACTTCAGGAAGGCCTTTGATACGGTATCCCACCCCATACTGGTGAACAAGTCTAGAGGCTGTGACTTGGATGACTACACAGTCCGGTGGGTGGCGAATAGGGTAGGGGAGAGCACCACCTCCCTTGGGAGCCCGTTCCAGACCTTGGCCACTCGAACTGTGAAGAAGTTCTTCCTAATGTCCAATCTAAATCTGCTCTCTGCTAGCTTCTGGCCATTATTTCTTGTAACCCCCAGGGGCGCCTTGGTGAATAAAGCCTCACCAATTCCCTTCTGTGCCCCATTGATGAACTTATAGGCAGCCACAAGGTCACCTCTCAACCTTCTCTTGCGGAGGCTGAAAAGGTCCAGTTTCTCTAGTCTCTCCTCGTAAGGTTTGGTCTGCAGGCCCTTAACCATACGAGTGGCCCTTCTCTGGACCCTCTCCAGGTTATCCGCATCCCTCTTGAATTGCGGTGCCCAGAATTGCACGCAGTACTCCAACTGCGGTCTGACCAGCGCCCGATAGAGGGGAAGTATCACCTCCTTGGACCTATTCGTCATGCATCTGCTGATGCACGATAAAGTGCCATTGGCTTTTCTGATGGCTTCGTCACACGGCCGACTCATGTTCATCTTGGAGTCCACTAGGACTCCAACATCCCTTTCCACTTCCGTGCCACCCAGCAGGTCATTCCCTAGGCTGTAGGTGTGCTGGACATTTTTCCTCCCTAGGTGCAGCACTTTGCATTTCTCCTTGTTGAACTGCATTCTGTTGTTTTCTGCCCACTTGTCCAACCTGTCCAGATCTGCTTGCAGCTGTTCCCTGCCCTCCGGCATGTCCACATCTCCCCATAGCTTTGTGTCATCTGCAAACTTGGACAGAGTACATTTCACTCCCTCGTCCAAGTCACTGATGAAGACATTAAAGAGTATCGGTCCAAGGACCGAACCCTGTGGCACCCCACTTCCCACACCCTTCCAGGTCGAAACCGACCCATCCACCACGGCTCTCTGGGTGTCACTCACACATCCTTGATATAGAAATTATTGTATGAGATTCTTTGGCAGGTGATCAGAATAGAAAATCCTAGAAAGGAACATTAATCTTTCTCTACATTCCTCCTTGTAGGTAGGAAGTAGGGCTCTTCTAAATATTTTATCATTAATTTTGTTTTAGAAATGATTTGAGATCAAGGGACTGGAATTCTCCCATTATGAACACAAACCCTGAAAATCATTCATGTAAGAGTATGTGGTATTGTATGGGTATGGTTACATGGCATGCCCTTAGAATATGTATCCACTGCAGTGGTAGTATATCCTATCCTGGAGACCCCAAAGCATGCTCCTATTTGTGTGCTCCACATCTGGAAATGCACTGGAGAGGACACTTCTGGGCATTCAGCTGCTGTCATATGTAAAACACCAGTCTTCAATGTGTTTCAGAGCAGTCTGGAACATGTAATTAGGGGTGGACAGCCTGGGAGAGTCCATGCTGAGATAAGCTTGTTGAAATCAGCTTTCCTAAAGTCTAGCACTTTCACCCTACTAGTTACCTTACCCACTGGACGTCTTATGGTGAATTCTATTATTAGGTGATCACTGTCCCCCAGATGGCTACCGATCTGTAGGTCCCCTACCATGTCATCCCCCGTTGCCAATAGCAGATCCAGTATGGCATTCCCCCTAGTGGGACCGTGTACCTCCTGTGTCAGGTGGAGGTCCTGTACACTGGTTAGAAACCTGCGTGAGCGGTGGGACTTTGCCGTCTGTGTCTCCCAGCAGATGTCTAGGTAGTTTAAGTCCCCCATGACCAGCGCCTCTTTAGCTTTTATGGTCTCCGTGAGCTGCTTCAGGAGCCCTGCATCTCTTTCTTCCCCTTGATGTGGGGGTCTGTAGCAGACCCCTACCACCAAATCCCTTTCTCCTTGCCCCCCATGCAGCCTAACCCACAATCCTTCTACTTCCTCATCCTTGGATTCCGTCTTGATGAGGGTTGACGTATATTGCTCACTGACATAGAGTGCAACCCCTCCCCCTTTTTTCCCCACCCTGTCCTTTCTGTACAATCTATATCTCTCAATATGTACCGCCCAGTCATGGGATGAATCCCACCAGGTTTCCGTTAGCCCTACTAAGTCGTAGGTGTTTTGTGCAAGCAGGAACGCTAGTTCATCCTGCTTGTTTCCCTGCTAGTTCATCCTGCTTGTTTCCGGGCTTCGGACAGAGCTCTGGATCCGGAGAAGCTTAGGACACTTCAGTGTCTGAAGCAGCATGTCTGGATCAAAGCACTGGCTTCGTTAGGCTTTCTGAAGCGGTTTGGAGCTTCTGAAGCACTTCGGAAAAGCTTTGGAGCCTCTTTGGAGATCCATCCGTAGGGTATAATGGGGAAACAATGAAATATCTATAACTTTGTTGTTTTTTTGTCTGATTTGGATGAAATTTACAGGAATTATAGTCTCTTTTGAGAGCATGAAGCCTGCCAGGTTTCAAGAAGATCGGTGAAGGGGTTTGGGGGGAATTGCACCCCAAATTCTCGAAAGCAAAACTGTTGTCACGTCTGTGTGTTGCACCACAGGGGGTGAAAACTGCAGGGGTGGTGGCTCCTGGTGAGGTCACAAAGCCTGCCAAGTTTCAATATCAGTGCAGGGGTTTGAGGAACTGCACCTCAAGCTGCGGACAAGCAAAACTCATGCCATGGGTGATACTGCGTGTGTTATGGCGCAGCAGGATGAAAGCTGCAGGGTAGTGACCCCTGCTGCGTCCAGAACGCCTGCCAGCTGTCAAGGAGATCGGTGTAGGGGTTCTGACTTCTGGGGCCCTGCACCTCTAACTGCTGACAGACAAAACTCGTGCCATGTGTGCTTGTGGGACTGACTGTCTGTGTCTTGGGGCGTGGGCGACACTACTGCAGGCCTGGCTGCTAAGCTACTGCATTACCAGTTACCAATCAATCATGATACACTCAGGGACCAGCTCAATACACAGTACCTAGCTAATGTAACCAGTTCATTACCATCAATTAACACATACAAAAGCAGAGACTAAGGAAAGGAAATAATCAATACAGACAATCAACTTCCCCAAGACAGAGACAGTCAGTTGCACAAGCACCCATGTCATGAGTTTAACTTTTGGAATGGAGGGTCCTTGTAACTCATGCCAGACTCATGAATATCTAAAAAAAATCTGGTAGACTACATGTTTTATTGGGTTTTAATTAGAGTTTTTTCAAACTAATTGGACATTTTTTTCTCCCTCTGTCTTTTATTTCCCCTGCCTTCAATGCTATATTGTCTGTGGATGAAGCATTTAAAGTGTTTCTCTATTCTTATTCAGATTCAGAGACATATGGTTACTCTTGGATTAAGATCTCTTTCTTTATTTATCACTGGCCAGAAAAGATTATTATGCTTAATATATTGAATTATTCGGCATATGGAAAGGGCACAGTGATTCTGTCTTTTCAAGATGGCTCAGGATAGATTTCTGTAATTGATTGGATGGCTATGGGGTAGCGAGGTCGGAAGGATTATGATGTTCGGTTGTCATCTTTTGAAGACTGTCTGTGTTTAAAGGTCATTGAATCTTCAGGGATTCATTGTTTTTTTGGATGTGTGACTAACAAATGGTAGGCACTAGAAGAAGTATGTAGCAGCATCTTGGTGGGGAGGGGGAGGGAAGGGGACAGGCACCAGTCACATAAGTCTCATTATTCTAATACACTAGAGGTTTTAGTAAGTACTTCACATTACTTACTAATGTGGAGAGGGTGGCACTTTAATTAGAGCAGCTCCAAGAGCTGCTCTAATTAAAATGCCACCACATCTCCTGTATAAACATTCCCGCGCTTAAAAATGGCAGCAGGGACACTTGAACTAAAGCTTGTTCAGCAAGCTTGTTCCGTGACCAAATACCTGCACAAGCACTAGAACAGCTTATTTTATTTTGTAGGATATAGATGTTTTATTTTCCACTAGGTAATATCTTTTGTCTTTATTACTGTTGGTTTTCATTTTCACTCTTGAAATTGTGGACATAGAGGCTTTCATGTTAAATACTCTGGATTATGTTAAGTGAAGTGAGTGAAGAATATAGTATCAAATTATGAAATTATATAAAATGGCAATCATAAAACAATATAAATATTTGATGACTTAGCCAAGCAAGAGCTTTTAAATGTATAAGAAGATATTTTTGAATACATTTTTTAAAGCAGAAATGTTCCAGTGTGTGGATAATTGTATTTTGAATGTGAATGTAATATGCTGACTTTGACATGTCAACTGTTTAGTCATTTATCAATGTAAAGTAACCAGTTTGTAATCATTACTGATAAATAATATTAAAAATATATTTTAAATGTTGGCACTCAGTCTTTAAATCTTGTAGGATAAACTTAAGGCAAAATTTTAACTTATGAGACTATGACCGCATCTACACAAGCAGCACACTGTGCAGGTGCTACTGCACAGTTATTTAGTACTTGCATAACCAAGTACTAAATGACTGCACAGTAACCAGCATTACTGCGCAGTAGCATCCCTGCACAGTTTTTTTCTGATGCTGCTGCGCAGTAGCTTGTTACTACTGCATAGTAGCTTCATGTCACAGTTAGTGCCCCCAATGCTACCGTGCATTAGCAACGAGGTGCTGTGCGCTAGCTTGTTGCTAATGCACAGTAGCATCTCATGTAGACGCACCCTAGAAGAGGTTATCAGTTGATCTTAGTGTTGACTAGGATGAAGCTATATGAAAGAAATAGATTCCTTATTGATATGCTGTGCTGTCATTTTTTTTTAAAATAAGGCCTTATTGAAATATCATACTGAGGATTTTGCAATGAAAGAGTTACAGAAAAATGATTGTAAGAAATCTTAGTATAGCTAAGAAACAGAAAGAAAACAAACCAATCCTGCTTGCATTGCATTGCTAGAATTCCAATAGAAAGTAATGAAAGTTTTAAGCAGATAATGAGCTTAGGATAAAATACAAAGCATTTACCAGTCTGGTTGGATGTCTTAGAAGTTTTATTTGGGTTCAGTCTGTTGAGATCTGTTGTTTTGTTTTTAATCCTAACTTGTCCGCTTATCCATATATACATATATGTATAACATATGCAGTATAACATATATACATATATGTATAACATACACAGTTGAATTAAAAGATGCAATTGCAAATCAGTACGTACACAAGTGAAAAGGTAACTTTAGCTGCTGAGGATTCTGCCCACTGTTTGCATTCTGGTTTGCCGATACTTATATATATATATATATATATAAAAAAAGATAGAAGTGGCAAGAGCTTCATTCTTTAGCAATAATGAATTTAATTGATAAATCTAGTCTATTTACTAATCCTCAAATTACTTTGTATTGACCTCAGCAAATGGATACTTTTACCAACATAGGATTGAATGATATGATGGGAGCAACAATTAAATGAAACAATAGTAAACACAAGACATGGCTATTGCAAACTGTTGGGTAACTGCTGGAGTGACTGCTGCTTTGTCAGAGTCTCTTTTATGCTCAAAATTAAACTAAACCCAGATACATTGTCTTAAGAAGGTAGATGATGTTTCTGATAGTATGCCACATTCATTCTTTGACAAAGGTGCTTGCTACATAAATTACATAATTAGGAATACTGTAAAATACATTGAACCTTAACATGATGTTTTTGAAATTCCGTGGCTGGCTGACTGTGGAACATGAATGGATACACTACTGTTCTTGATGCAATCAATCTTGCAAGCTTAAATTCTAAAAACACTGCTGAGGATTGTGCTTGTTCTTCTCATTCTGGTTTGTTAGTGCATGAAACGCACGTTAAAACAAGTGTCATGAACTCATTCCTTAGAAATAATGAATTTAATTGATAAAGCTAGTCTATTCACCAGTCCCTAAAGCACCATTAGAAATGGAATGAATGTACTGATTCTAATCTTTCTGTATTTTTGTTTTTTTCCCTGTCTCTACTTGTCCCTGAAAATCACTCTCTCTTTCCTGGATTTTTGAAGTTTGGCCTAGATTTTCTGGTACAGTCTGTTCACTTTGCAGTACCTGAGTGGTTCAAAGAATGTGGATTCTGCTGGAAATAGTCTCTGAATTATTCCCCTTTTGGTGGGGAGCTCCCCACTGATGAAGGTGCTGGAGCCAATTTGTGTGGCAACTTCTGCCTGATATTGTAATGGAGGGGGTCAGGACGGATGTGTTCAGAGGTGTAGTGAAGTATAGGTTCATTACTTTAATTCCCCATTTGTATAAATTAAAGTAGCAGTGTTCTAAATAATGCTGGGATACAATTGGGCCAGGGAGGTACCAGCTCCCTGATTCTTCCCCTAGCTTTGTCATGCATTAAGCAGACTTCAGATATGTGGGAATATATTGTCTTCTAAATTTTCAAAGTCCAGTGAAACTTCCTTCTAAGATGAGCACTGGTCCTTTACTGTTCATAGTCTGAATTTGAGGCCACAATGTAGTGAGGAGGGAATATGCAAAATGTCTTTCATTTTTAATGTGTCACTATAAAAATTTACACATGTTGAATTTACATGGATCTGGATGCAATGATAGAACCTAAATCAGGGCTGTCTAACTTCTAAGCCCCCAGGGGTTGCATATCACATGGGCTGCACCAAGCAAAACATGGGCTGCTGGGCTGTGTGCCACATGGATGCTCTGTCCTTCCCCCTTCCCCTCCACATCATCCCCCCCCCCCCCCCCCCCCGCCCAATCCCACAGCTGCATTAGGTGGCCGTACCACTGGTGCACTGTAGGGGCAGCCCCAGATCCTCTCTTAGGTCCCCATGTAGTGTATCAGAGCAAAGGCAAGAAGCTGCAGCTGGAGGAGGGAGGAAAAACCTGGAGATTTTGGCTGCAACAATGGGTGGGGGGAGCAGCAGCCAGAAAGGAGCCCAAGGGCTACAACTTTAACCCCTCATGGACCATATGCAGCCACAGGCTTGTGGGCTGCCAGTTGGGCAGACCTGACCTAGACTATACCACTTAAGTCATATTGTGTTGAATATACAATATAAGTTAGGTCCCATATACTATGCAGAAAAGCTTATGGGTTCTTTAACACTCAAGTGGAAATTCTGTGGAAGCTTCAGACAAATTAAAACATGGTTATCTTCACTCAGGTAAAATGACAATGTATAATAGAATCCTTATTTAATGCCTTATTTTTATATTTAATGCAACTTTTGTCATGCTGCCCTACACTTTAAGTTTTTTGGTGTGAGATATATTTTGGGTCTACAAAGTCTAAGTTCATTGTAGGAGTTGTGTGGGAGGAAAGGAGGACACCTGGGCTGGGGGACTTTGGAACTTGAGAAGTGATGGGGAGGCAGTTTGGTATTGTGGGAGAAGCAGTTCTTTTAAAAGATGATCAGCAATGGCATAGCATTGCCATATATATTAATACATTTAGAACTGGTCCTGTTAGAATAAGATATTTCACACTTTCAGATACACTGCCTCAAGATGTCTGCTGACTTGAACAAGCCTTTGCATTAGTGCCACATTTTTTAGACTTCTTTAGAAGTATTAGGATTAGAAACACACTTAAATATGAATGGAAGTACTGATCCTATAGCATGGTTCAGTGGTAAGATCTGGATTCCTTGTCATGGAATTACTTAAATAAGTGGGCTGTTAGGTATAATTCATATTCCATTCCACAGGTGGAGAATCCTACTGACATAAACAATACCCAGCCTTTTTAGAGTGATATATTCATAAACTTCTTATATCCTTATATTTACTCCTTCTCCAAAGCACAGGGGAATGGTACTTGGAGCATGTCTGTATGTGTTCTGGAAAGGTTGTTAGTCTGGAAGCCCACAAGAAAATAATCTGGTCTTCACTGGGTGGTTTCTACGTGTAGAATGGTATCAGGTAGTTGCATGCTCTGAAGGTGACAAACAGTTTGGATAGAGATAGCAAGGTCTATATGGAATACACAAGGGCCTTGTGCAGACATTCAGTTTCTTCCAGAACAGTCACTGCTGTCCCAGAAGAAACCACAAGTTTGCACATGTTCAGGCTTTTTCTCCTACCATAAACATGGCTACTCCAGGGGAAAAATATCCTGGGCACAACTAGGGTTATATCACTTCCAGGAGAGTTTTTCCTGGGACAGTAAATGTCTGTACATGCTGACAACAGAGGCTGACCATGGACCATCTGGGTTAGCCAATCAGGGCTGCCCTATGCACTGCTGTCATCTTTTTCCAGGCTGACTAAGGGAACATGCAGAGCACGCTGAGATGTGTGCACAGAACCCCCACTCTGGCTGCACAGTGTTAGCACTGCATGCTCTCCACTCAAAGGCTTCAGCATTGAGTGTCTGTAGTGTGCTTTGGGTAATTTCCTCTACCACAAGAACAAACCTGGGAGAATTCTCCCAGGTTATTTGACTGTGTGTATGCAGCAAGGTGTACACAGATAGAAAAGAGAATTCCTTAATTAGGCAACAACTTTGCCATCTAACAGCAGCTTCATGACCAGTAGAAGCACATTTAAATCGTACTTCCTCTGTAAATGCTGGTGAGAAAAATCTTTACTAGTTCTTCTGGTCACTTCTTGTGTTATCAACATTATCTGAGATCAGGTTTCAACCAGTTGTTTCCCATTCCAACCCCAATCAGTAGGAAGCTATTCAGTTAGGTTGGTGTATGATATGGCATCTTCTCCTTCTAGGATTGGGCTTGTAGTGAGCTCACTCAGTTAAGAGGCACTTGTTTTTCAGCAACCCCCCTCCCCCACAATTTTTTTCTCCTGTTATTGTAAGTACACTGTTACTTGATGACAATGGAGTTGGTGCATATGTCTGGCTACATATGCAGTAGTTGTTTAAATAGGGCTCTATGACTGTTTTAAGTAGTTCTGTAATTTTGCACAATCAGTCATTAAACCAAATCAAAAGTAAAAAAAATCTGGAGGATTTTGTGTTAATATTTGCAACTGAATAAGGATATTGACGACAGTGTAGTGTAGAGATATTTACTTCAAGTTCTATGTATAAATATGGAGCAGCATCATTGGCTCCCAAACAGTATTCTGTGTTCATGCTGAAAGCAAAATCTGGTTCGAAATGAGGAACTAAGAAACTTCAATGTCTGCTCTAAGAGTTTCATAATTGAAAGCCATGTCTTTGTTTTTGGTTTCTTTGCTGCCTCCTGGTATGGCAGATTTGCAAAACTGTAATGCCGCCCAAATAATAACAGTGACAAAAGGAGCATGAG
Source organism: Alligator sinensis (assembly GCF_000455745.1). Taxonomy (NCBI): domain Eukaryota; kingdom Metazoa; phylum Chordata; order Crocodylia; family Alligatoridae; genus Alligator; species Alligator sinensis. The sequence continues at coordinate 151,516 of NW_005842903.1, read as the reverse complement.
AACTTACAAAGATATTGCAAGTATGCCCTTCCACAAGGGCTTTGAATCCTACATCATAAAATGTATACTCTGTTTGAGCATTGTGCCGTAACTAAGATTGGCAAAACATGAAAATGTTTGCTTTCTGAGTAATTTGCCCTAATGACTTTGAACCATTTTGACAACAACAGTAATATTGTTAAAAGGACTCTGGCAAAGAGCTTATCCCTTGCTCTCCCTCAGATATCTACACAGATCATAGCTGTCTACAAGCATTATTTCTAAGGAATGCAGGCTGCTCAGTATTCATCATCCTTTTCTCTTTAGCTAATGCCCCAGCCTTTCTTTCATAAGTTTGTTGCACCATAATTGACTACTTTATCTTAAGGAACTAGTGGGATAGAAAAATGACCATGGGGAGGGGCTGCATTCAGACCCTGGTAAGGATACATGATAGGAAAACCTCTGGTTGATCGAATAGACCTTGTCCTGTTTGGGCTTTTAGTATGAGGCCATTTCATTTGGAAAAATGTCTAGTCTGCTAGCCAGTAAACAGAGTGATTGTTTTTTCTAAATCTGCTCCTTAGAAACCCATTTTTTATGTTTCTACAATTTATGTCTGAGTTGATTTACACCCTACCCCACCTCTGAATTTAAAGAACCAGCAGTTGCAGAGAACAGCAGGTTTAAGCTATCATGTTTTCCCACTCCAGTTCCCTTTTAAAAGTCTGTAATGCGATGTGACATCTCATCAAAAGTAAACTCTTCAAATCTGTATGTGGCATCACTGTCCTCTTGGGGTCCCTTCTTTCTTGTAGATGTTCTCTATTTATTGAAATGACCTGTATTTGTGAAGGGAACTCTCTGTCACACCCAAGTGTCGTAGCTTATGCATAAAATCAGTAGAAGGATCATTTTCAAGCTCATTTGAAATTTTGGAACCATTCTCTTTCTCCATCGGTAGGATTGCTTTTCTTACATTTGTGTAATGGGACCCATCAAAAAACTAGGTACTAGGCCTCAAGGAACAAGGTTTCGGATAGAACTGGGAACTTACAGCAATTCATCTTTAAAACAAAGTATTGAGGACTTTGTATTCTGCTCTCACTGATTTTCACACTGCTGATGTGTAGCTGATTGAAGCAAGTCTGCAAACTGTACCATGGTCTGTAAATATGTTATCTTTTATTATAATTAGCAGCTGAGGTTCCTACAGCTGAAGAACATTAACAAGCCATGGATTTTTTATTTCACTAGTTGTTTCTTTTCCTGTTGCTTAGTTTGTGCCTATGTATAAATAGTTCACAGGTTTCCCCTGTCTTGCTAGGTTTTCCATACTGAACTGTGGGAAGAAAAATGTAATACTAAGATGATATATTTGTGTAAACAGTTGCTTGGTAGTAAGACTAAGGAGCACGTATAGCTCCTAAAATGTCTTTTGAGTTCTTTTGGAAAATTCAGTAAATGTCAAGTTCATGATGTCTCTAAGATCAAGAAAGTAGAGTTTCCTATTCTGGCCTCAGCCCAGCAAGACGCTTAAATACATTCTTATTTTAAGAAAAAAACACGTGCTTAAGTGTTTTGCTGGATCAGGACCTCAGTGAACAGCTCTTACTTGCATCCATATTTATGAATGAAAATCTCTAGATGTGAGTCATTGGGCGTATATGTGAAACAGTAAGCTTTGTAGCAGTTTGAGCTGGAGTACAGTGCTCCTGGGCACAGTATCTACACATGTGCCTGGAATAGCGGGGGTCAGCTCCAGACTCTGGGTGGTGTTGTCAGGTAGTGAAGGGGCTAGCAAGAGCTGGGGGTCTGGCTCTCTGCTGGCTGGGCTGACCAGGTGCAATTTGTACCTGGGGGTCACTGTTTACATGTGCATTTAATTGCACTTAATGACTCTGCCATAAGATAGTACTGTCCCCAACTGTCCCCAACAGTACTATCTTACGGCTGAGTTAATTAGTTTACTGTGTCCTAATACCAGCACATGTGTAGACTGTGATGCTTTACTGCAGAGCTAATTAGTCTACTCCGCAGTAAATCATCATAAACCTGCTCTTATGTTGTTAAGAAAAGCGCTTGTATTATACATAATCTTAATTTGTGCTGGAATCTTTTTGATTAATAACTTTTAAAGTTCAAGTTGCTTGGACATGGAGTTAAGAATCTATCACGTACATTATTTTTCTATGGAGTAGCAGGATTGCTGTCAGGGACATTTTGTGAATCAGGTTTTATATAGCTCTATGTGTATATGAAGAAAGCTAGGTAGGCACATAGCTGTATGTGATGATGAAGTTAGCTTTTTGTGTTTCTACTGTCACCTAGGACACAGTAGTTTATAAATAATAGTGCCCAAGGCTTGGCAGGGGAATTGAACCAATCACATACTGGAACACTTGTCAGTCAAGATAACAGAACAGAGCGGATTGTAAATTGACCTGAATATAATTAACATGAAAGAGAACCCTATAGAGTTCAATAGTCCTAAAGGGGAAAAATATCCTGATTATAATTCTCACAGCTGTGAAGGGTAACTGGGTAGGAATCAATAGGACAATGTTGGTGGTGACTGCTGTGTGTTAAATGTTGCAATAGCATGAAACTCTGAAGAGAGGTAAATGCGGTAGCTCTTTGAGGATCTTCTCAAATTCTGAAGAATTTCAGGTGAGATTCTTGCTTTATGTCCATTTCTGCCCTAAGCTTGCATGCACCTTGCTAAGGTACGGTGTGCTTACTATACAGTACTACAGTGCTGAGCAATAAACTGATTTTTAGACATGAATTTACTGTGTAATATATTTTATGCTAACTTTGCCTGTTTTAAGTGCTGCAGTGAGGCTCTAATGGAACAGTGAGCTAGCTCCAAGAGAGAGTGTTCAGTGTGGTTCTTATCATATGTAATACAAGTGCAAAGAAAGTGGGAAAGCCTTTATACTCTGATTTTTTTTGTTGCTGTTGCTTTTAAATAAATATAGCTTGGGTCTAAATAAGACTCAAAGTAGCCAAAAGGGACATTAATGGATGCTATAATTACAACTGAGCTACTACAAAATGCTACCCAACCTATAAAGCACTCCAAAGAGAACTTGTTGTGATTAATATTTCAGTGAACATTAAATGTCACATGAATCATTGTAATATAAGGCCATGAAAAATGTGCTAATACATCTTGATTGTCTTTTCGTTTTATAAATATCAAATAGAAGTCATTTGTATTAATAATCTTTTTTGAGTTTTCTTGTGTTGGAAACGTGCAAGGCATTAGCAACATTCTGAAATTGAGTGCTGCATGTAAACATAGCAAGACAGAGAGCAGTAGGAAAAAATAAAAACATTCAAAGGCATGCAACTGGGTAATTCAATAACCCTCACATGTAGAGGCATTTCACACAGTAGGACTTTAACTCTCCCATGCTAGGCAGGCTGGCTATATGCTGGAAAGCTGCTCCCCCCCACCCCCCCAACTCCATTTACATGCATAGCTAGCCTGGTAGGTGTAAAAATAGACAGACAGTGCCTGAATTGGAAATGGTCACTGGATGCTGTCTGCAGTTGCTGGGGTTTCGAGTTTTGTTTAACACATGCCAGCAAACCAAAAGGGAGTACTGGTGAAGGGTAGTTGGGGGAGCAGGGCATAGGACCATCCTTCTGGACTAAGTCATCTGATCTTTTTGGAGCACTGGGCACAGAGCGAGGACAAACCCACTTGTAGGAATTAATAGAAGAACTGATATGGGTAATGCACCAATTTGCCAGTCTTGTCACTCGGACAAGGGTGTAAGAGCACAAGGGAACATACAGGATACGGATAAGATTCCTGATTACTATGGGTACAACAATGAGGAAAGCAAAGATCCTGAAGCTGTGGTAAGTCTTGACTGAAAGAAACAGATGATGGAGGCAATGGTTAAGACAACAGATTTAAACCAACCTTTTTGCTCAGCCTTTTTAATTCTGATAGATAGCAACCTGCAAAAGTCGAGGTAGAAGTATCTGCATGTTTGATCAGCAGTTGAAGTATTACTTTAATGCTAAGATGGTAATGTAAAAGACAGCTGGCAGTGTGTTGAGCAGTAGCTTAAATACCAGAAGTGAGGTACCAAAAGTCTAGGGATATACATAGCTGTAGGTGCTTATTGGTCACTGGAGGTGATCATACATTGTATTAACATCCCTGGTAATTTATGTGATTAGCATTATATGACCATATGTTGTTAGATTAATCACATAAGCAAGCACAATATTTTTCATTTTTTGTTGTAATTTTTCAATAGTTAGTTTTCTGTACCTGCCATAAGGAAGCAACCTTGAAAATGCTTAATCTCTTAAGTGATCCCACTTCTGTGAATTGGACAACTGACGTGCATAGTAACTATGCACATATGCTTGAAAAAAATATTACTTTCAATGCACAACTATAAACATATTGGTAACTTTTCTGCATCTAGGAGGAAGAAAGCAATGTGAACTGAATTTCTAGCATATTTAAACAGCCCGTAATGTGCTCTTTTTTGGTTAGTCTTATATTTCGTGCTCACGCTGAATCAAAAAACAGGGGCAGATTTTGCCATCTATGCTCACAGAGTCTTTTACTGTGCAAATCATCCCACTGAAATAACAAGGATGTGGTAGTGCTGAGCATGACAGATGATGAATCAAACTTCATTTGGCCTACTTTCTCTTGGAAAGACCCTCAGTGGCATCTACCTGATAGACAAACCAAACCTGAAGGTGTAGTCAGGAAAGATGATGAGGCAAAACAGCTCTTATGTCCTTGTGAACATGAATAAGTTTCATCTAGTAGCACATGAATAGGCAATGCTTAAAACATTTTAACTATAGTACTCTACCCCTGAACTGACACCACTGAAATCAGGGGAATTTTTAAGCTTGATCTGCCTATCTTAGATTAAGCAAGGAATAAGGAGAAACTCCTCACTGTGCCTTTGTAGAGCTCACTATGAATAAGACTTGCTTTCACCCAAAATCAGGGGGAAATGTTGAAGTATTAAAACATTTTACCAGGATGAGAAAGTCAGAAGGACTTGAGTTTTGTAAGTGTCACAATGTTTTATGTTTCCAAATTGACCCAAGATAAAATATTTCCTCCAAGTTTCCATTACTTTGCAATTACACTGCAGCATTTGGGTGTATACACCATAGAAAACATAGGCGTGAAGGTCTGGAACAATAATTCTCATGAGAAACATTCCACTGAAGGCTATCATGGACATTTTTTATTTTGAAGTTCAGCTGAAATTTTTCAACAATCCCTACTGCTTAATTCACTGGTAACAGTTTGCCCTGTTCTCTGGGAATAAGACTTCATTCCAATGGAAGACTATTAAATTATATGGTCTTCATAAGATTTTAGATATATGCTTCTTACTGCAGGGAATTTTCTAGTATAAACCACAAATAAGATGAGAATTCAGATTGAGTGGTTTGCTATAATTGAACCAATGGTGAAGACAGGAGCAAAAACTCATCACCTTTCCTAATTGTCAGACATTTTTGCAATTTGAGACTCTAGGAATGCCCAGCCAGCTACCTTTGAAGCCTTTGCTTCTTGTGATTGGTGAAAATCAGTGAAGAAAAACTTGATCCTTTATTGACAGGGATTGTTAACATTGTTCCTTCAGAGAGATCAAGCTACCCTGAAATGCTTAAATATGCTATGGTTTGGCCCATGATGACAAAATCACTCTTGAACTTAGAGACTCCATTTTCTGCAGGTCATTGAGAAGGTGGTAGCGTGCCAAATGAAGTAACACATGATCTCGAATTTTTGGAATCTTATCAGTCAGGCTTCAGAGCTCTCTGTGAGATGAGATGAAGACAGAATTTGTTTCTGTAGCAGTTCAGAGATGGAGACAATAGACAGAGATCAGACATCTGGGGGAATACTGTCTTTAATATTGTTAATCATAAGGTATTCCTGATTCTTATGTGATGTTGCCAGAGATGGAGACAGTCACTGTAGCAGTGTTCCTCACTTTTCTGGTTATGAAGATCTCGGAGGCATTACAAAGAACAATTAAATTGCCTTTCTTCCACGAGAAAGACTGCTTTGTAAAGATATATCCTCTTGTAAATATTTCACAAAAGGGGAAATGGATAGCTCTGTGGTAGAAAGAGTTAATCAACTTTGGAGCCAAAGGAAGAAATGGAGTCACTATTGTTTCTTCCTATGTACAGACATGGCACCTGGCATAGTGCCTGGTTCTCTGCATATGCTTTCTTGGTAGTGTTAGAGTGATGTTGTAGCCGTGATAGTCCAGGAATCATGTGAGAGGCAAGGATTTTTTAGGGTAATATCATTTTTTGGAACAACTACATAACTGGGATACAGTTAGACAAGCTTTCAAATGCAAGGCATTCTTCTTTAGGTCACCTTTCTTGTATTCTTGCATTCGAAAGCTTGTCTAACTCTATCACAGCCATGCTGTTTTGTGCATTTATTTAGTTGGAGCTTTGTTTTGATAGCCTGCTTTCAGTAAGATGGGCAACACTTTCTTAGTGGCTGAAAGGCAGAGGTCAGCATCAAGTTGAGGGTTGGAAGCTAAGTGAAAACTTGTTCCAGATGCAAGATTTAGAATGTAATTCCATTGGTGTAGAGCCGGCTCAAACAGTTCCATTGTTTTGAATTATCTGTTTCTTAAACGGAAATAAAACATAGGTTGCTTTGCTGCTGCAGGGGTCCCTCACTAAAGAAACCAGGGATCATCTGTTTTTTTCAGTATTGACTGTGCTACAGAAAAATAACTTTTTCAGGTGAGATATCAGACTTCAATACTACATGAAAACGGTTCAAAAATTGTACAAGTGAAGGTTTATTTTTTTTAAAAAGGGATATTTTCATCATGATTATGTTGCTCAAGATTTCAAGTATTCTACACTGTGTTTTTCTTTTATTTGTACCACAAAGAGGTAAATCTCAAATTGCAGATCATCAGAGGATCTTATTACACCTTAGGCTGGGAGCCGTACAACTGTTGACCGGTGTTAGTGCTAGCTTGGACTTTGGAGCAGTCACACTCTTAGTCTAGAAACCTCCTCTGACTGTCCCCCACCTGCATGGCTGTGACTTGCCACTAGAGGCCTGGCAAGCATGGACAGGACTAGGAGCTATAACTGTGAGTTGCCATTACAGGCTTCTCTCCCTACTCTGTGGGCAGGGGGTGTGAGAGATCCTGGGATACTGGAGGACTTCTGTTTGGGTGGCACATCTGTGGGAAATGGCCACACCTTAGTGGAACAGGAGCTGGGTAAAGCTGATCAGAGGCAATCCTGCCTTGGAGTGGTGTAACTTTGAGCCGCATAACGAGTGCTTAAAACCACTTTAAGGTGTTAGTGTGTGGACAATCCAGGGCTTAAGGGCTCTACGAGCTGCCCCAAATTACCGTGCAACAAGGAGTCAGACAATTATTTTTCCCTTTCATAATTACTTTAAATTTGATTTGCTACTAAAAGTGCAGGGCCTAATCTTGTTCCTGTTCCATTTGATGGCATATGTGAATGGTATAAACTAGGAAAAGCAATCTGTTGCCAAGCTTTTGGGGCAAATGGACTCATTCAAAGTTCCTCCAATATCACTTCTTGAATTGGTCTTTGTGGAATGTGGTAATTTGTTTTCCCCTTACACAAAGGCACAAGGAAAATTTGGGTAGGTTTATAAAGGTCTGTGATAATTAACATTTGGTTAACATTATGTGCTTAGATAATTTTTTTTCTTCTGCTACACTTTCTTTAGCGATATAAGAAGAACTTGGTCCTAAGAGTGTAGAAATGTTCTTTTTTTTTGGATTTATTGGTAGCAATAGAAATATAATCAGCATACAGACAGCAGGTATGTGGCAGCTAATGTGGAACTGTAGAAACAAGGATTTCATTTGGCTTGATATTCTTCCCTGGTCAAGGAGATTATGCAGAAACAGGCTGAATGCTGCCCTGGTCATCTCCCCTCAGTTACAGTGCTGCCCAGAGCAAATGGCTACCTCGGGATGGAAGTGGTCAGATGGCCTTACCCTCATATATTTTCCCACAGATTATTTACAACAGATTCAAGGGCACTTGCAGTGGTGCAGGAGTCTGTCATCTGATGCCTCTTGTTTACACCAGTGTAAAGGCTGATTACAACAGTGCAAGCCTATTATGTGTCCAAGCCCCCAGTTCAGAACAACCAGGGAGCCTTGAGGTCCTTTCAAGGGGTGCCATGGGGTGTCACGCAATGTTAGCACTGTTAGGTGTGTAAACATGATTTACAAGATAAACCCAGACTTCAAAGAGGAATCCATAGTGTCAAAAACATTCTGATTTGTGGCCTTTCTGTGTTCTTTGCAACAGAGAAATTGCTCTATTATTTTTCTGTAGTAAAAAAAAATCAAGTGAAAACGAAAATCTGGCATTTTCTGAGAGGTACTTTGAGCCTATTGAGGGTTCCTCAAGTCTAAAAAGTTTGAGAACCACCAGGATAGACTATATCTGTATAGCCTAAGTCATGCTGCAGTTAGAAGGGTTGAGTTTTTAACGGCACCGCTCTTGTCTATGCTGCTTCTCCAGTCTGCTTCACAGGAAAAGGAAATATATTGTTTCACTGTTTTCCTCCTTATATTGAAAAAGTAAGGGACTTTGAAATTGCGGTAATTCAGCCTGTGCCTTTTGAATGAGAACAAGACCTTAAAATGACTGTTGGATCTTTAACAAGTGATAATCCTAGAACATATTCTTGTATTCAAAAAAATTCCCTCCATGATATGACAAGGCATAGAAGACTGAAAAATAAATAGAGAGAGATTGTTGAAATGTGTATAATCTGGCAGCCTTTTACTTGATTCCTTTATACGTTTTTTGTTGATGAATAAAAATGGGATTTTCTCTTAGCTATTTTTAGGATATATTTTAATATGTATCCACTCTAATTCCCTTTAAAGGCTTTCTAATGATCTATTCAATAGAGGGAGTGGGGGGTTCCTCATTCCTAGGACATTGTTAGGATTGCTAAATGTTGCCAGGCAACTGTTTAAAACATTTTTCAGCCTCTGAACATAGAATGAATGACTCAAGATCTTGATGTCCCCAGGAAATTGCTGGTCCTAAATGTTATTCCTCTGTCAGCTTGCTTTAATGGGAATTTTCTCTGCAGCTGTGGGCATTCCCCTGTGGCTGTAGGGGACAGGACTAGGAGCAATAGCCTCAAGCTGCAGCAGAGGAAATTTAGGTTGGCGATTAAGAGGAACTCTGACTATGGGAGTGGTCAAGCATTGGAACAGGCTACCTAGAGAAGTTGTCGAATCTCCATCCCTGGGAATTCTCAAGAACAGTTTGGACAGACATTTGGCTTGGATGTTTTAATTAGGGATATTCCTGGGCTGAGAAGGAGGCTGGACTTAATGACTTCATCAGGTCCATTCCAGCCCTACGTTCCTATGAGTCTCTGAATATTATTTCCATGCCAAGCTTTGAAAGCTTGCACTAAGTGCCAGCATCCTATGAAGGAACTAAAATTAGTTGTGTCTCTTCCCTGAGGACATCATGAATAGCTTCTTGGTTTCTAGAAAGAACATGTTGTTTACTCAAATTTCCAGTTCAAAGAACCTGTGGATTAGAGAGTGAGAATTGTTCATGGCTATTGTATGAATAGTTTAAAGGTCTTTGTTGAAGATATGAATATTTTTTGGGGTTTGGGGTTTTTTTAGGATCACCCAAAGTACAATAAAAACTGCCCTTCTTTGTACCCCAGTTATTTTTCTTTAATTCATGCTTCATTTTCCAGACTCTTTCAAAGTTCTGCTTCATACAGTTCTGCTTCTAATCAATACAATTTGGATCCATTGGTTCTTGTACTGTCACCTAGAACGTAGCCAAATGTTTTACATCTTAAGTATAGTTCCATGTAAGTAAATGGGCTATTCACATGTTAAAGTTAAGTGTATGCTACAATTGACACCCTCTTGATCATGATGTAGCCTAACTTTATATTTTAAGACCAGCATAAGCCTGTAATCATGTCTTCCTTTTCAAATACAGTATTTGGAAATCTAACATGGTGCTATGTTTGCAACTTCAGCTTAGGTCTTGTAGCAGGTCAAAAAAAGACTATTCATACTTTTTAGAGGAAACAATCCATTTTTTTTATCTGCTCACACAAGTCCTTCATTGACTTAGTAAAAGGCAGTTGGCAGTGAGTCCAATATGTCAGACTAATGAATCTTGTGGGAGGACGCCTACTAATGTCTGTAGCAGCTAGATAGCTAAGTACCACAAACATTTTTTTAAAATATAAGACATGTATCTTGGTTTCAACCCAGGGCTGAGGCTGATAATCAACAAGTTTGTACATCACTGTTCTTTTCCATTACCTCCACTGTGCTGCTATGGGCAAAGCAAACCAATTAAGCCTGCATTCACTTTAGTAAAATATTTAAGCATGTACTTCATTTGAAGTCAGTGGAGATGCTAAACTACTTTGCTGAATATAGACCCTCTTGCTTTCAGAAATAAGACTGATTTAGCATCTTTACATACCAACCAAAAAAACAAGGAACAATTGGGTATGTGGTTCTGGAATATGAATGGGGAACTTGCAAAAAGTCAAAGGTGTGGAGACACAATAGAAGTAAAAAGAAACTCTGCCACTAGCAGTGAATAAGCAGGTTTTGTAATGTAGTAGCACAGAGTTAAAGCATAGAATACTGTAGGAAAGATTCAAAGTCTCCCAGATCATGAAAAAAATTGCATTTCAGATGCATTCTCTCTATCATGTATAATCACATAATGCCCCAGGACTTGTTAGAAGGGATCCTGGTTTTCTCTGTTTAAAAAAATCCCCAATTTTCAGTTAAAAAATGAAACCCCAAATCTATATTTTTCCATGATTTAAATGAAACACCACTAATATATAGATATAGGTGATAAGACCTATCTATATATATAGATATATATTAGTGGTGTTTCATTTTAATCACAAAAAATGTGGATTTGCGGTTACTTTTTTTTTTAACTGAAAATCAGGGCTTTTTTTAAATCAGAGAAAACCAAGATCCCCGCTTGTTAGTGGGTTTCTCCATTAATTATATGCTTGTTGAAAAAAATCTACTGTGTTGACCATAAAAGTACATAATTAAAGTTAAACCAAACTACCTGTAGGACTAATATATCATGTTGAGGACCCAGTTATCCCTATAAAATTATGAATAGGTGATAAGGTCTAGGTGTGACCTGCAATGAAAATGGCAATACACACTGTGAAACTACTTGAAGAATGGTTTACATTCTACATGATTTAATTTTTTTTCCAAAAGAAGACAATTGAGGTTTTCATAGATTAATAGATTCATAGATGTTAGGGTCGGAAGGGACCTCAATAGATCATCGAGTCCGACCCCCTGCATAGGCAGGGCCACACACACAGATTCATAGATTCATAGATGTTAGGGTCAGAAGGGACCTCAATAGATCATCAAGTCTGACCCCCTACATAGGCAGGAAAGAGTGCTGGGTTTAGATAACCCCAGCTAGATGCCTATCTAACCTCCTCTTGAAGACCCCCAGGGTAGGGGAGAGCACTACCTCCCTTGGGAGCCCATTCCAGACCTTGGCTACTCTAATTGTGAAGAAGTTCTTCCTAATGTCCAATCTAAATCTGCTCTCTGCTAGCTTGTGGCCATTATTTCTTGTAAGGAGGCTGAAAAGGTCCAGGTGCCCTAGTCTCTCCTCATAGGGCTTGGCCTGCAAGCCCTTAACCATATGAGTGGCCCTTCTCTGGACCCTCTCCAGGTTATCCACATCCCTCTTGAAGTGCGGTGCCCAAAACTGCATGCAGTATTCCAACTGCGGTCTGACCAGCGCCCGATAGAGGGGAAGTATCACCTCCTTGGATCTGTTCGTCATGCATCTGCCGATGCACGATAAAGTGCCATTGGCTTTTCTGATGGCTTCATCACACTGCCGACTCATGTTCATCTTGGAGTCCACTAGGACTCCAAGATCCCTTTCTGCTTCTGTGCCACCAAGCAGGTCATTCCCTAGGCAGTAGGTATGCTGGATATTTTTCCTCCCTAGGTGCAGCACTTTGCATTTCTCCATGTTGAACTGCATTCTGTTGTTTTCTGCCCATATGTCCAACCTGTCCAGATCTGCTTGTAGTTGTTCCCTGCCCTCCGGTGTGTCCACTTCTCCCCACAGCTTTGTGTCATCTGCAAACTTGGACAGGGTACATTTCACTCCCTCGTCCAAATCACTGATGAGGACTTTAAAGAGTATCGGTCCAAGGACCGAACCCTGTGGGACCCCCCTCCCCACACCCCTC
>NW_005842903.1:129055-138031 GCF_000455745.1 Alligator sinensis | reverse complement strand
CCCATGACTACCGCCTCCCTAGTTTTTATGGTCTCTGAGAGCTGCCTCAGGAGCCCCAAATCTAGTTCTTCCCCTTGGTGTGGGGGTCTGTAGCAGACCCCTACCACCAAATCCCTTTCTCCTTAACCTCCATGTAACCTAACCCACAATCCTTCTACTTTCTCCTCCTCCGATACTGTTTTGATAAGGGTCGATGTATATTGCTCATTGACATAGAGCGCAACCCCTCGCCCTCTCTTCCCCACTCTATCCTTTCTGTACAGCTTATAACCCTCAATGTGTACCGCCCAGTCGTGGGAGGAATCCCACCAGGTTTCTGTTAGCCCTACTAAGTCGTAGGTGTTTTCCGCACGTAGGAGTGCTAGTTCATCCTGCTTGCTCCCCATGCTCCTAGCATTAGTGTATAGGCTAATATAAATAGTGTATAGGAACAATATAAATATAGTGTATATTTAAGTGAACTATAAACATGATGACGTTCTCAGATCTTGTTTTACTTTCTGAGTAGTTGCCTTTTCTGCATTTGCCCTTCCCACCACATTTCCCAATCATAACTAAATGATAGTCTTTCATAATTGCACATCTCTTAAATTTAATTGCACATTTTATTTCTTTATGGCTGTGTCCTCTTTCCTAGCTAGTGGAGGCCAACCTTTTGGCAGCCATGCTGCAAGATAAGCCCTGAATCCTATCCAAGCGCCACTCTGATTGTATTCCCCTGCCTGATCTGTTGTTCTGGTTCTTGCTCCCTGAACTGTCTGTCTTTTCCTGATCTGCTGTGCACCACACGTGAAGGCTGTATGCCGCAGGTTGACCACCCCTGCTCTTGCACAAAAAATCTTTTATAACATCATGTAGCAAATAAATGTGAACCACACTCATTCCTCCAGTTTCAACGCTGCATTCCTTTTTGCTGGCTGTTCCTCAGCAACACTAATCAGACATCCCATTGCATTTGTTTCTTAGAGGACAGAAGACAGTTCTAAAAAGGACCTCCTGGTCTCTATTACAGAGCATATCTCACAAACTTTTTTATTTATTTAAATGTATATAAACTAATACTAATTTGAAACAGCGAATTGTAAATTTAATAGTTTGAAGAAGAAACTGAATTTATAATACTCTTTGCAGGACAAATGAAGGATTTTTTTTCTTGCATCTATTTTCACTGCTTGTTCTTGTTATTGCTCAGTGTTGGTTGCTGTAAATAGAAAAGGGCTTGGTATCAGCGCTTGGACCCACGCGTAGACTTTGCCAGGATTGTTCATGGTAGACAGTTTCTAGCCAGAATAGAAATTGCCTCTGTTCAAAGCTTTACCTACTTTTCAGTCTCTTTCACAAGATTCCAAGATGAGTTGATCCAGTTGCCTTAAGTGCTCCAGTTATGTGTGCGAATTATTCACGTGTGCTACATGTCCACATGAGAACAGAATTTTTTTCACTAAAAGCCTTTCTGATAGCTGTTACCTCCAGCCTTGGGGGAAGGGGTGGGAGACGGGGGGAGTAAGAAGACAGAAAAGAACAGGAAAATCTGCTGTTCCACTTTTGACATTGTCATAATTCAGTTCTCATCCTGTATGTTATTCTGACATGATGGCAAAGTTTGGTTCTGATCTTTCCCAGTATATGAGAACTACTCAGAATTTTTTTAATACTGTGCATATTTATTCATTGAGATTGCACTTATATCTAAAAAAATTTTTCGCTTCTTATTAACTAATTATTTTCCTTTCGCAAAGAAAAATATGTTACAGGATGAATAGTAGTAAACTGCCTCTGTGTACCTTGAAGATATAGAAAAAAAGTGTTTGCTGTTAGTATGAGCACACAAACAGAAATAATATTGTTGAATTATTCAAATTTGGCAACTGAGCAAGTTGCGTGCCATTTAATTAGTTGCTTAAATACCTTTAAAATTCTGGATTTTAATCTCTGCTTCAGTTTCCCCCTGTGGAACACAGGAAATAATTTTTACTTATCTGAAATGAAGGTAATTTGGAAATAAAAAATGTTGTTGTAGATGCTAAATTTGCATATTACATTTGCATATATTTAATATAGGCTTGGAATAGAACTCTCCATCAGAGATGACATTACTTCCCATCAGACCTGCCACTGTTACATCTCCATGTCTATGCTGATAGCTTTCCCAGTAGCCAGCACATCAGAGAGTTTGATCCTACGCTGATATGGTTCTTAAAATGTCTTGGCATTTTGACAATCACAGCTGCATCTAAGACTTGCTGTTCACAGAGCCATGTCATTGTTCAACCTTGATGCTCCTTAGAGATTGGCAGCACTTTGAGATCAAAACAGAAAAGTCTTCTGAACAGAGAAGATAAGATGCAAGTGACTGAGAAATTGTAGTAGTGAAAGTTTTGTATAGTAAACGTTTCCTACAGAAGAATATTTCGTTTTCAAGCCCTATCTTTATTTGTGGATAAATCTGTTATTTACTATTCTGATAAAAATACACATCATCAACTTGTAGGGTTAATGGCAATTCCACCTCTTGACACCTCCCCCTCCACCCCGCTTTATGCAGCTCTGTGGAGTTATGCCCAGTGGGATAATTTCTGGTTTTGAACAGATGGCCTCTAAAACCAAGAAGTAATCAGACCAATTGGGACAAAAATTTACTGGCTGTCCCAGGGGCACGATGGTAAATTAACGCTGTAGGAAGTATGGCATAAGAAAAAATTAATGAAAGTGTTGTCACATTATTAAATGTTATTTTCTCTTCTACATTTTTTCACTATTGCAAATTTCCAAAAGAGACAGAAACTATTAGCTAAAGTACATAGCTTCACTGTTATGGTGTTTGAGCCCTTATGTATTGTGTATTCCAGGCATTGCTTGGAATATTTCAATGTGATAAGAAGCCATGGAATTATGAGACTTTTAATGGAGAATATGCCAAAGAAAAGAGTTTACAAGCCATCAGCATTATACTAACAATGAAAGCAGCTGTTTCACTAACTGCTTTCCTGCTGTTCTAAACATTGTAGGTGGTGGTAGCATTGTCAAATAAAACCTGAAGCAAAGGCAGATCCTGTCTTTCTGAAGAGTAATTGTATATACAGGAATAATGCAGGGACCAATTTCATTTGGACATTTTTATGACCAATAATTGATTGAGTTTCCTAATCTATAGTGGAGACAAGTTAATAAGTATGTTTTTGTTGTGTTGCTCTGCTGTCCAGTAGAGTCAGAATCTTTTGTCTTTCAGTGTCATATCCTACTAAATATTTCCATACAATTAGGTTAATTGTCCCAAAGGCAAACTTGTAAAAACACAGGCAGCATTTGAGATCTATCATCTATGTTATATCTATTTAATGTAGTACGAATCTTAATGAATAGAATATGCATATATTACCAATACATTAATATAATATTAAGATAATGTTTATTATGTATACAATGTATATTTATAATTTTAAATTAGGGTATAAAAATTTTGTATTTGCTTAAATAAAATGGGCTTCAGTCCCTAATTCCATGCTAAGCCTCTTTAACAATGTACCATGTGTACTAAAAGTGGGTATTTCAACCACCCTATTTCTGTCACACATTTCTGCTGTGAATTTGGACAAGCCAGTCATTCTCTTTGTACTTCATTTTTCTCATTTGAACATCTGAGAAAACTTTGTAGAATTTTTCTGTTGTTGGTTATGAATGCTTGCTAAACTGTCTTGAGTATGCTCTGATAGCTAAAATAAATTAACCTTATTTTTTAAAGCACTAACTGTAGTGCAGCTGGTTGTGTTATCTTATCTGCTAGCGCTGCTATTAAAAGGCTCAGTTCACACTAGCAGGGAAAAAGCTGTTTACTTCTACAAACATTTTATATGCAGGAAGGGAAATTTGAGCATCTTTCTCCAGTCATACAATTCCAAGTTAAATAGTCAGCACATAATAATGCATTTTGTTTTGCACTCAGAATGGCTTAACATAAGACTGGATGGCTTAGGTAATGTGATATGAAATCTGTCATCTTGTAACTGAAAAATGAATCTGCAAAATCAATGAGATGTATATTGGCTGAATTTTTATCTTCAACTCATTAGATCCTGGCAAGACATTTTATATTGAGGCTGATCTTTTGTCTTCAGTCATTTGATCCTGCCAAGACATTCTTCTGAGTTGCAAGCAAGAGAATAAATTTTCTTTGTATTTTTTTTCCTTTGAAAAATATTCTTTTTACCCTTCGTATACCTAATTCTTTTTAAAAACTAGGTATTAATATAAGAACATTTATATTCCACCAGTGGCATAGGCTTCAACTGCTATTATTGACTTATGCTGTAGCAAAGCAGATTTAAATTAAATCTCAGGGAAGAAAATCTTCCTAACTGTAAAACAGTAGGACAGTGGAACAAGTTGTGCCTGGAAATTGCAGAATCTTCTTTCATTGAAGTTTTTCAGGAGGATGCTGCATAAATATTTGTCTAGGTTGGTTTAGGGCATGGGTGGGCAATTTTTTCGGTTGACAGGCTGCTTAACAAGTTTTGTTAAGCTGCTGAGGGCTGTACGAACAAAATATTTCAGAAGGTATGTTAAATTATAGATAAAAACATCATATACTAAAAATCAAACAGCTACTTAACATATTTTAATTTTATTTCAAAAATAATTTTTATCCTAATTTATGTTTTTTTGAGTAGTTTATGTAGAGGCAATTTCATAACAGCTCAAAATAAAGTCTGACTTTTGCATACTGTGTGTGAGAGTGTGTGTGGGGGTGGTATGTGGGTGTGGGTGCGGGGAGGGAGAGAGGTGGGTCAGGGTCATGTGCACCAGAGCTCACCTGGGCAGTATGACGCAGGTACAGATGCGGTCCACCGTCCTCCACCATCTGACCTATAGCTGGCCCTGCAGTACTCCTTGTGGGGCTGAGTCCTGCCCAGGCAGGCCACACCATGCTTCTTCCCACACCCACCCCACACCTGCTGATGACCCCCGGCCCCAGCCAGCATGCACAGCTTCCTGGTGGGGCTGCTGCTGCAGCTACAGACACCCAAGTAATCCTGGATTTCCCCCATCTCCAGCAGCAACTCTTCCTCCTGCCCCTGTGGGCAGTAGGTAGCACTGGACACCACATGCCCAGCCAGGAGTGGGGGAAGTTGCAGCCACGCAGCTCCTGCCTCAGCACATGGAGCTCCAGCTCCAACTTTTGGCTGCCTTCCAACCACTTGACCTCCTGACACAATGAGCGGCCATGGGTGGTCATGGGGTGGGTGCAGGCTGTCCCAGGTGGGGCATGGCCCCATGTTTAACATTATGGGGGAAGTTGCAGGCCAGATATAATCAATTGGTGGGCTGGATCTAGGCCCTGGGATGTATTTTACCCACTCCTGGTTTAGGAAGAATGCATCCTGCATCTTTGTAGGACAGCAGTTGGCAACCTAAAGTCCACAGTCCAGATGCACCCTACTAGGCAGTTGAATCTGGCCTGTGAAGCCAAAGTGATTCTGTGGCAGGTTGGCACTAAAGTGTGCAGCAGTGGGGGCAACACTGCAGTAGCAGCAGCGCAGGCAGGGTCAGGAAGCAGTAGCCTGCCTTCAAAGCTAGCTCCACTATAGCAGCCCACCACTTCAAAAGGTTGATGACCTCTGGTGTAAGAGCTTGTACTAACTGACCCTTGAGGTTCATTTTTTTTTTAACTGATGTGGGAAGTATGGAAAGTTCTGAACAAAAACATACCATTTTTTAACCTAATGTTGATATAAAAGGAAAAAAGCTTATTTTGAGACTTTTTAACTTGCATATAATTCAACATCAGTTAAACTTCTCATCCCTTCCCAGATTATTGGGTGCATACATTATAAAAGAGAAATTATTCACATTTAAAAAGTTGGTCTTGTACACAGTGGCAATTACTTCAGCTTCATGGTAAAGCACTGTAATACATCCTGATTAGTTTAATGACATTTTATAGCCCTGCCACATGTTCAAATTAAAGCTGGATAGAAACCAGCTATAAAGTTATTACACATTTGCAAGCACTAACTGTGTAGCTGGTTGGCCCTTTATAGCTAGATGGACATTTGTATGGCATGATAATTACTTTGCATGTGTGGCCAGTCTTCTTTTATTGTGCAGTTAACCAGTTATTGTGTAATAATATTTGTAATGTGGTAAGGGTCTTAGTTAGACCTTTGTGTCAAACTTCTATGGATGAAGGTTTCCGTGTAGAAAAGGTGATCTTGCTATACATATAAAGTCATTGGCAATGCATAACAGGTGCACGTGTGCACCCTGAGACTGGCGGTCGCCCTGGCAGAAGCACCGCTGACGCTGCCCGCAGCACCTGCAGACGGTCACTGCTCACCACCTTTCTTTCCCTCGTTGCTGGTAGCATCAGCGGAGCCTACGAGTGGTTGCTGACCGCCGGTCAGCGCTTGCCCCCCCAACACTGCCACAGCTGTCTGTAGGAGCTCCCTGCTTGCCACCGCCATGCCCCTGCCACTGCTGCCTGTGGGCGGTTGCTGTGCCCCCCAGCCTCCGAGAGCATGCGTCCTTCATGTATAAAGTATTCATTCTAAAGGAGTCTAAAGAGTTGGTTTACACAATAGCCTAAAGTCGAATTGATTTGCATAAATCTAAAACATATTAGTACTGCATTGCAAATAAAGAGAAGAATGAAACCAAGTTATCTCAATTATTCAACACTCTGGAATCAGATGTTTGTAGTGGCTTTTATCCTGTGTTCTGAATAGTAACTTGACAATTTGCAGAACAGCAAGGTAAACATTATTGGTTCTATAATAGTTGGTGTGTAAAAAAATACAAAATTTCTGCATGGACCAACTAAACATTATTGTTATTATCACTGAATTATTCACATAATGGAGATGTTTCAAACTAATACCCATAAGAAGAAAAACATAATGATGCAGCAAACTTGCCAGCTTGTCCATAAGTACAAGCTTTTACTCCATTACAGAGAATGGCCTTTTTTGGTTATCGGTAGTGTATACTCTTCTGAAGACAGTGAAAATGTGAGTATGGTCTGTGTATTTATGCCATCTGTTAGATAGCTCAGGAGTATATGTCTAAGAAGGGACAGCATATTCAATAATCCACAGTATTTTCAATTCTGTCTCTGTGTTTTGATCTTTGTTTTTTTTCAACATGAGTTTGAATGACAGGTGATGATGTTTTGTCATCAACAAAATAGTGCAGAATCAATAGACTGAGATGCTCAACTGTTGTGCCACTGAGATATGTTATGGCTGTATCCAAATGAATATCTGCCCATAGAGGAACAAAATAATTTCACAGGGATTATTGAAGTGTTGGATAAATCCAAGATAATCAGGAACTGTGGTTTCATAGCATCTTGAACTAGAAAAAAATCAGCGATGTTATCAAATAATTAAAAGTTTTTCACAGAATACATCTAAATATGTATGCATGCCAGAGTTAGTAAATTAGAAAGACAGTGGTACAGACATACTTGCTTCTTTTAAATCTTTGATGGGAAAAAGGGCTGTTGTTGTCCTATTGAAAAATTGCAGAGTTAGCAGAATGAACCTACAGAGGAAATTACACATATTAGTATTGTGCCTTTAAACTGTTGGATTTTCCACATTTTGAAATATAAATCCCTCAAGAATGGAGCATTTCACCTCAGCATTCAAGGATATTTATATATTTATAATGAAGTAGTACAGAATGGTATACCAAATATTTGTTGTTACTATCATATGGCTTGCCTTAATTGCTGCTTAAGATCCTTATGCTGTTGACATTAATGCAACTTATATGTCCAAAAGGAATTTAAATATAACATCACTTTTTTATCAGGAAAAATATATTGCCCTGGATCAGAAGTATTTAATGCAACCGAATGGTGTAACAAGAGTCAGTTTCTGACAATATTTAGTTGAGGTGCACTGATATATCGGTCCATATTGGATTGGCACCAATTAAAGGAAAATCAACATTATTGCCAATCAGCTTTTTTTGGCCAGTGTAGCTGATAATGTCACAGATAAATGCCATGTGCATGCACGTAGCCACAGCCACAGCATGCAAAGTGGCCAGGAATGCAGCATAGCACCTTGGAGAGTGGTGTCTGGCTGGTAAGTATAGGAGGGAAGGGGCATGGGGGAAGGAAGGGGCCTTGGGGGGTGGGGGGCAGCTTGAGGCCCCCATAGTGAGGGAGAGAGTGAGGTGGGGTAGGCACTGTCCAGCCGGGGCAGGGTGAAGCATGGGATGGAGCTGCAGGTGGCAAGTCTGTAGGGGGGAGGGGAGGCAGCTCGGGCCCCCCCCTGCCATTGTGCGCACCCCTGGGGAAGGCATGGTGGGGTATGTGCCAGGGGTTTGTGCCCCCTGGATTTGTGCACAGGGCAAGCGTGGCCTCTTCCTAATGGTGGGGCTGGGCCAGAGCTGCACTTGAGGCAGGGGAGGGCATGGCGGGGTGGGTAGTGGCAATGTTGGCAGGGAGTGGCTACAGGGTGGGCTATAGCCACCCCAAAATTTGTTGTTGCCCCCCCTCTGAGTGCCACTTCTGCCCACCCAGCCCCACTGCCAATAAGAGGCCAGCATAGCCCCTGGCCATGCACCTACAGTGGGCAACCTGCCCTTGTCCCACACAGAAATCGGGGGGGGGAACCCCCCCATGCTTCCCCCAGGGGTGTGCACAGCAGTGGGTAGCTGCCACCCCTCCCCAACCCACCTGCGCCCCACCCTGCCCTGTCCCCCTGGGAAGAGACCAGCTCCCTCACTCCATCCTTCACCATGGGGGCCTTGATCTGCACCCCCACCCCACTCCTTTGTCTCCACAGACTTACCAGCTGGATGCAGCTCTCCACACTGCCAGGCTGCATATCATTTATCGGATTGATTCATAGATTCATAGATGTTAGGGTCGGAAGGGACCTCAATAGATCATCGAGTCCGACCCCCTGCATAAGCAGGAAAGAATGCTGGGTCTAGATGACCCCAGCTAGATACTCATCTAACCTC
>NW_005842903.1:128607-128835 GCF_000455745.1 Alligator sinensis | reverse complement strand
GACCTTATAGGCAGCCACAAGGTCACCTCTCAACCTTCTCTTGCGGAGGCTGAAGAGATCCAGTTTCTCTAGTCTCTCTTCGTAGGGCTTGGTCTGTAGGCCCTTAACCATACGAGTGGCCCTTCTCTGGACCCTCTCCAGGTTATCCACATCCCTCTTGAAGTGCGGCGCCCAGAATTGCACGCAGTACTCCAACTGCGGTCTGACCAGCGCCCGATAGAGGGGAAG
>NW_005842903.1:109039-125183 GCF_000455745.1 Alligator sinensis | reverse complement strand
TCTTGCTTTGTGCCCGAAGGATCGTTTCCTTAAGGCACAGCCACCCTTCTTGGGGTCCCATCATTTCAAAACTCCTACTCTGCAGTGCGTCCTTGACTAATCGCCTGAGTTCATTGAGATCAGCTTTCCTAAAGTCTAGCACTTTCACCCTACTAGTTACCTTACCCACTCGATGTCTTATGGTGAATTCTATTATTAGGTGATTGCTGTCCCCCAGATGGCTACCGATCTGTAGGTCCCCTACCATGTCATCCCCCGTTGCCAATACCAGATCCAGTATGGCATTCCCCCTAGTGGGACCGTGTACCTCCTGTGTCAGGTGGAGGTCTTGTACACAGGTTAGAAACCTGCGTGAGCGGTGGGACTTTGCTGTCTGTGACTCCCAACAGATGTCCGGGTAGTTTAGGTCCCCCATGACTACCTCCTCTTTAGCTTTTATGGTCTCCGAGATTTGCCTCAGGAGCCCCAAATCTCTTTCTTCCCCTTGATGTGGGGGTCTGTAGCAGACCTCTACCACCAAATCCCTTTCTCCTTGCCCCCCATGCAGCCTAACCCACAATCCTTCTACGTCCTCATCCTTGGATTCCGTCTTGATGAGGGTTGACGTATATTGCTCACTGACATAGAGCGCAACCCCTCCCCCTTTCTTCCCCACCCTGTCCTTTCTGTACAATCTATAGCCCTCAATATGTACTGCCCAGTCGTGGGATGAATCCCACCAGGTTTCTGTTAGCCCCACTAAGTCATAGGTGTTTAGTGCAAGCAGGAACGCTAGTTCATCCTGCTTGTTCCCCAGCATTGGTATCAGCCAATATGGCTGGTTAATAATTGGCCATCAATATCAGCCAAAAAAATCTTTATTGGTATCATATCCCTAATATTCAGTGACCCATAAAGAAAAAAGGGGAAAACGGAACATTCTCAAACAGTTCTTGTAGAATAGCACTTTGGGGATCTTTTAAAACATTATCAAAATACCTCTGAATACAACAGGTAGCAAAGAAATTTGTATTTATAGTGTCTTTTAAATGAAGACTTAAATGAAGAAGTCTTCATTTGTCTTTCAAAGTGTTGGATAACTGGATTTCAAGAGAACTGTCAAGCCTACTCCCTTATGAGAAAGAGTGCAGAGCCCCCTGCATTGCTGTGAATTTTGGAATATCTGAATCTTCCCCACCCTGTTTCAGGAAGAACCCAGGCCTTAGCAATAGCATTTTGGCACCTGCTAGAACAGTACACTGATAGTATCCCTAGGAAACTTATAGCTTCTGTTTGTGCAAGGACATGATGCTTGTCAGGAGCCTGTGGACAGAACAGAAGTGCAAAGACAGAGGTAACAGGAGCATCATTGTTTCATGGTGGGGTGCTGTGTTGAAAATTTTGAAAATAAATCAATTAAATGGGTAAAAAAAAGAAAAAGAAATAAACAAATAAATGCAATTCAGTAGAATGGGAAAAAAGCAGTTAAATGGAAAAAAAACATAAGAATAGGGTATGTTAAAATTCCACAGACTATAATGGCAAAACCCTGATAATTATAAATCCCATTAAGTCTAGGGACAAAAATTACACATAAACCCGTGTGATTGGAAGTGATTAGAAACTAGTTCAAGACTGTAACACAGGAGAAGTTCAGTACACATAAACTTCTTTCAAAATGACCAAAACCAATTTAATATAAACCTGGATGGATGTATCAGAGTGTGCCCATATATGTGGGGAGGGGCTGTTTTAATTAGAGCAGTTAATTAGAACTGCTCTAATTAAAACGGCTCACCATCATGTGTATTAAGCCCCCACATTTTAAAATGGCTGCAGGGGCACTTTAACTAAAGCTCACTCAACAAGCTTGAGTTAAAGCACCCTCACGACCAATTTAAAATGGGTGCGGGGGGGGCTCTATACACATGATAGTGAGGTGATGCCGGAGCATTCTAATTAGGATGTGGAGCAGATTCAATTAATCGAGTCTGCTCTGATGTGTTCTAAATAGAACGTGAACCGGCACATCTATAGGCAGCTAGACTTAACTGATTTAAGTTAAATTAGTTTATTGAACTTCTGTCCCTTCCAGATTCAAGTTAACTCACACTCCCCTGCAAACCCCAACCTCGCATGTCGTAGGTGGGCAGACTAACCTTAGCTCAAGCTGTCGGCTCCAGCTGAGCAGGGAGGCATGTTCTAGTGTCCCTCCCACCCCCTCTGCTTTTGGTCTGGGTCACTGCAGGCATGTGGCTGCATTTCCAGAATCAAAAAGTAAATGTCTGTTTACTTGCTTACCGGTTCAATCTATGGGGCTTAGACTAACCTATGAAGGTTGAATCGATTCTGCCTTGGACTTTTTGGCTGTCTGTACTTAGCCTAAAGGTCTAGAGAACACATGAAACTGCCTTTCAGTATCTGGACCAATTTGATCTGATTCTGTACCATGATTTCTGTGGCATAAAGAACTGCCTACATGAATCCAGCTGCAGGATCAGTTCCTACAGTTGCATGTTGTATCACTTTTCTGCCATACCTTGTTTTCCTCCTTTTAGATAAAAAATTGTTTTCGCTATAGCCCAGTGGTATAGACAAAGTTACTGAAAGCGTTAGTATTGAAGGATACCAATACAGGCAAATGTAACTGTTCAATCTTGTTTGTATAGCCATGGAAGTATAGCAAAACTATTGCAACTTTAAACCTGTTTCTTTCAGGATGGAGGTCGGGGTGTACTCACTACCTTGTATCGCTACAGGAGCATGCAGAGGATGCTGTGAGGATGTTAGATCATATTAGAAGAGTTGATTTGAACTTCCTAGCAGCCGCTGCCCCTCCCTTTTTAAAGAAGTTAAAAGACACATTTGTCCATACCCCAGGTTGTCCTATGTGTTTGGACATCATATAGTGAAACACAGCATTGGTCACGGCTGTGGCCATGTGTACTATTGCAATAGAAATAATCAGTTTGCACTATGTAAATTAAGGCAGCTCAGCTCTTAATATTTTTTACTTTTGAGTACACTAAAAGAAATCCATTTAATGATGTATATTAGGTGAATTTGGCACATTATTTCCCAGTTTTGGTTAGTGAAATATTTGATGTACTGGAAAATCCTTATTAAAAGCGTAAACTTATTTTGATGCTAGAAAATCTGTTCATTCTTGATTGACTTAGTAAGAGTCTAACCTTTTTTTCCCATTGCAAAGAGTCGCAGCTGCATAAATTAGTGGATTCCACATCAGTTGTGGTTTTACATGTTAGAAACAACTCCTTAAACTCCTCCCAGGAACCGCCATACAGCTTGTCAGTGCAGATAATGGAGTACTAACATAATAGGCTTACATGCTTAGAGCTTCTCTGCGTAGGGAAGTTAGCCTGGATTAAGATAGTTTGTGAATATAAAATGAAATAGTTTCCTTATTTAACTTTCTGCATGAACACTTATTCTAGAATAAGAGTGATTTATGGTATTCCAAATTAGCTAGATCCCCTATTGTTTAGCTGACTGAAATGAAACTCTCCTGTTCTAGAAAAAGGGCATTCTTATGAGATTGAGTTTTTTTAGAATATGAGCGTTCACATAAAGTTAATCAGGAGTAGCTAATGCAAAATAACTCCTCATCCAGAAGATTCAGTATGGAAGTTTATTTAAGATGCACCGCCAAAAGGATGGATTGCTTGTAAATTACAGTAATCCATCCTTTTGGTGGTGCATCTTAAATATATTTCCATCAGTTTTAAAGTGACAAATACATTGAATCTAGGTACCAAAACTGCACATGGAGAGTAGAATTTTACCCTCATAGCCCGGTATAAATGAAAGCCATCACTCTGATCAGGGCTGAAATCTAATTACGCAGAAGCAGCTGGGAGTCTAACATTGTTAATCTTTAATTTAATTGTTTGGTTGGAAGAAAAGCAAACAGTTGTTGGACTTCTGTATCCTTAACAAAAGAGCAATTTGGAGTTGTGCAAAATAGTTGCCTTGAAACTGTTAGTTCCCATGGAAATGTACCAGTGTGACAAAAATGGACAGAAATACGGGAGATACAATTCTAGCTTTCTAAAGTCCAAGGCAAATTTCAGTAGGGCCAGGATTTCATGCAAATACTTTAATTTCCATTTTTTGTCAATGTTTCTACATCAAGATAGTTAATTTTTCAAGGTTTTAAAAACATTTAGTATAATTTTGCTTTTTTGTGTGAGACTTGTAAACAGAAGACACTGCATTTACTCCAGCTGTTCCCCATAGCCTGTATCTCTTTTTTCAAAGTGTGTGGCCAAATCTGCTGCTGTGTCGTGTTTCATCCAAATGCCTGATTGGCTCAAGCCTTGGGCTGTCCTGGGACTCTGTCAATGCAAATTCTTGCGCTTTCTTTCCTCTCCACTCTGCTGTGGGTTAAGAAAGATTGTCTGTTTTTCGAACACTGAAAGATGTGGAAAATGTACTGAAAGGAATTTAAAAGGGAATGTTTCAATCTTGGCATGAAACATGGTTGTAAAAAGAATAGTTTTGATGACATTCATCTGTTGCAGATTGAACTAGGTGGAATTAATGATTGTAAATTGAACTCAGACAGGGTGATGGAGAAGGGTGGTAGTTTAAGTAAATGAGACACCATGATCTGTATTTAGTAAGCTGAACAAAAGTTAGCTTTGAATAATGTGGAGCCTTACAAATAATAGTTTTCATGATCTTGCAGGGCATAGGGAGAAGAGGGAATATTTGTTCGGTGCAAATGTGAGTTGTTCCAGGAAGATGTTAAGTGAAAGACCACAGGATATGCTTATCCTTCATAGAGAAAAATCATAGCGAATCATAGAGAATTAAGACAAAGGGAGCAAAACTGAAGCATGTCATACTTACTTGGGCTCATAGCATATCCACAAGTTGGACAAAAAATAAAGACCTGTCTTTTTCTCAGCTCAATTTCATTCACATCTATAAACACATCCCTACACTATAAATCCTCTGAGCTGTTAAGATGAGTATATGAGTGTGCTTAGCAGAGGAGCAGAATGATGATAATTGTATCCGATTGCCTTGGATATAGATATTCAGATCTTGGTGCTGCTTTCCCTTTGGATTCCTGATTTATGCTTGGTCACACCTGAAGTCTCGAAGGGCTGTTTGTTTTCTTAGGATACATTTTAGCTCTTTCTGTGGTGCCAAACATACCATATGTGCAGCAAATAATAACTCTGCTCTTTTGTTCATGCTTATCTAGTTTAATATCTATGGGACATTTCTCTTCTAAATATCATAGAAAAGTGTGAATGTTTGTGAGAGGGTTCTATGAACGTATGCACCAGGCACTTCCAAATTAAAGAATTAAAATACTTGTGTATTTTGTTGTCTCCAAACATTGGAAATAATAGCATGGAAGAAGTCAGAAGAAGGCAGGGAAGAAGTCAAAAGCAGAACACCCCCCCCAAGTACTTCAACACTGGGCTTTTCCAGCTTAAAGCACTCAAGGGGGCATGTTCTGCTCCCGGCTTGGCTGGGACTGATGCACATTCTTCCTTCCTCTGTGGGAGAGGGAGGCAAAGTAGTGAAGCACACTGGCTGCCTGTACCAAAGTTTTGTCTCCTGAGAGAGATTCTCTGGGGAGCTATTTTCCTTGGTTGTTCCCAAGTTATTTTTCTTCCCAAGTGACTACTTTTACTCTGGAAGAAAAATGATGAACTTCTGTACACTTGTGGTTTCTCCTGAGAGAGCAGGGAATCTCCCTGGAGAAACTGAACATCTGTCGAAGGCCTTAGAGCCATCAGAGATTATTTACTCTGTAGCTTTAGACTCCTGAGTTTCTTGGCTGCTTTCACTGCTTACCCCATCTCTTTTGGAAAAGATATGTTTTTTCATTGCTGATGGAGCTTATTTAAAGAGTTCTTAAGTCTTCTTGAGCGTGATTCCTCTTGGTTCACCACAAGGTTGAAGACAATAGGGATGTCCTTCCAAAAGATTTCTCTCTGTTGAATATACATTTACTATACCTGGTTTGCTCCAGAATTTGTGCTCACATCTTTTTTATTTCAAAAGTATTTTGTCATCTTTCTTTATGCATAGCAGCTGCCCAAGGTGTGCATCCACATCAAACAATGAGCCTCATAATAGTTTGCATGGTTAGAGAGTTGGGCATGTATATAAATGTCATAGCCTGAGTGGCAGATCGATGTACTAAAAATGCTGTTCCTTTACCTACTGTTGTTAACTTTAATTAGTAGGATTTTTAATCTCCTTTGCCTGGCTATGTTTTGACCTTCCACTCTTCTTGCCATATTTTGCTGAGTTTGATGAGTCTTTTATTTGTGCCAATGCTGTACTGCTAGGAATATAAATCAATACTAGTAAAATGCACGGTCATTTTTCTTTGCGCTTAGCTGCTCCTGCAGCATAAACCATCTCTTTAAAACGGTGTTTAACTAAAGTTTTGATTTCCTTTTTTTTTCACAGTCCGACAGCAATGCAAGCTTTCTCCGAGCTGCCAGAGCTGGCAATTTGGACAAAGTAGTGGAGTATCTGAAGAGCGGAATAGACATCAACACATGTAATCAGGTAGGAGACCATATGGGCATGCATCTATTTATATAGGTAGATAAACTGAGCTGTAAAGAGGAAGCCCTATGTGCTTCTGTCATCTAAATTGCTTCGCAGTTAATTCTGAGTCAGTTTTAGATATTTTTTTTGGCTCCAGCCTTCACATTGGAATGCCTGCTCCTCCCCATGTAGCTGACAATGCCCACACTACTCTTGGGCTGACTTTAATAAAGGCTCTTCGTGGTGACTACATACGTACTTCCAAGCCCCCTATTTCTGCCAGCACCACAGCATAATAAAATGTGAAGATCCAGGAGGTGGGCAGAGGAAGAGAGGAAGCAGCCACACCCCTCTTTGGCTGTGCCGTACATGTGCAGTGAAGTCTCTGAGTTCACCGGCTTGTCAGTGAGGCTCTGGACCTCAGGGAACTACTTTCCCCACATTTTTTTCCTGGAGCAGCAGGCAAGGAGGTGAGAGAGTGAGCAGTGCCAGTGTTCACCCCATGAGCTCTGGTGCCATGCTGACAAGTTGGTGAGTGCAGAGAGCTCACTGCACATGTACTACGCAGCAGAAGTAAGGTGCCGCCACACTCCCTGCAGTCCCCTAGATCTGCCCGTGCATGCATGTGTAGGTGGGCCAATTTTGGTAGCTCAGCGTTCTGTGAAGATGTGAATTTTGCACATACATAATAAGCGTGTGTATCAATTTTATGAGCTGTATCAAGTGGACGTGTAGGGACTATTTTGAGGTTCTGGGTTAAGGTGAAATATTTAGCACTAGAGGTTTTTATGGGGTTTTACAGTTACTTAAACCAATCTAAAAATGTGGTTACTGTCTAAAGAAATTAACACAAAAAAGGAAGTTTCATGATAGTTAAGACTTGTGTTCCCAGTCATTATAGCTGGGAAGATATTAAGGATACATAAACACTTTTTTTTGCATAGATGAGAACTTTGTGGGTGTCCTACTACTGGCTTCTTCCACAAAGCCTCATTTTTTCTGGAAAAAAACACCTTACTGTGAGAGCACTTTTGTAAAGTATAGTGGTGGGATTAAACATCCCAAGGGTAGGATTCACCTGTGCAAGATACTACACCACTGATTTTTGTCTACTATCAATTCCAGATCACCTTGCCTTGTTACTCCCTCAACATTACCTCTTAGCTGTCTGAAAAAGAGGGTCTGATAATTTGGAAAATATCATCCCCTACCTAGACTTAGGGCATCTCCAGCCAAGTGGGAACGTGTGTTTTCCCAGGGACAAGTAGCAGCAGTGTACCTTGTGCCGCCACTGGCGTTCCCTAGCAATGCCTGTGCCACGCACGCTCTGGTGTGTGGCAGGTTACCCCAGGTCAGGTAGGGGAGGCTGGGGCCAGCAACTGTGCCTGTGGCTCTAGGGGCCTCTGGCACTTCTGCAGCTGGGAGCCTGGCCAGCAGCCGGTCTGTGGCTCCAATTAGCCACGCTCTGGTTTTGGCTGGCACACACTGCTGCCACATGCGCTGCCCCACCTTTTTTAGGCATGCATTATAAATATAAATTAACCAACCCCCGCCCAAAAAGTGGTAGCATGGGGACTGCTGGCATGTGCAGTGTGTGGTGCCACAGATGGGTCTGCAGTGCCACATACTGCGCATCCGTGCTCATCTGAATGCGCCCTTACTGTTCTTTTTTTAAGTTTGTACCAGTAGCATAACAAAAGGTGGGGGTGACTGGGGCACCAGCACTGGGCACCAACTTGGGTGGGGATACAAAAACAGCAACCGCTGCACTGCTGGCCCAGCCACTGCCAGCATCCTGCCCTGTACACTGCCACCTCTCAGGGTGCATAACTGCCCAGATATACCTCTGATTTGTACTGTGGTAGCACACACCGGCCTCAACCAGATATAAAGATCCAGTGCAGTAAACACTGTATGCATTTATACTGAAAAGACAGTCTGATCTCTAGAAAACTTAGAGTTGAAGTTGGGGATGGGCAGCAATGACTGATACAATACATTAGAGAAGGAGCATGATGTAATGCTTACCATTAGCAAACCAATTTCCTAGCTATTGTTAGTTGTTTCATAGGCTCCTTTACATACATCTTCGTAGACATAAATGGCATAATGGAGGAAAATGTAAAGTCACTATGGAAAAGTTAGCATTGTTAGCAAGGCTAAGCACAGGTTAAATGTACTGTACCAAACAAGAGATGGTAGGCTAGACGGGGGTAGGCTCTGAAGAGTCTTAAAGTGAAAACAAGTAGTTTTTGCTGTGGAAAAATGAATGTGGAAAAATGAATCTAAGGAAAGATGTGACAGAAATAAAGCAGCAAGCCAAGAAAATGAGTTTTGAACCTTGGTAAGGACTATGAATTATAAAATTATTTTTGTGAGCTAAACCAGCAAGATGGAGAGGTCTGGCCTTTCCCATACATTGACATAATTACATTGTACACTTTTTGGGACAGGTGTATTTTGTTCTGTGTGAGGCGAGTGCTTAGTACAGTTAGTCCTAATCTGAGACTAGGATTCTAGATATGGTAACACTAATAATCGTAGAATCATAGGAAAGCAGGGCTGGAAGGGACTTGGGAGGTCATATAGTCCATCACCCTGTTCAAGGCAGGAAGATCTCTAACTAAATAAATAATCTTAGCCAAGTGTGTGTCTCACCTGCTCTTGAACATTTCAATGCTTGACCACTCTCATAGTGAGAAAGTTTTTCCTAATCTCCAAACTAAATTTCCCCTGCTGCAAATTGAGGCCCTTGCACTCCTAGTCGTGCCCCCTACAGCCACAGATAAAAGTCCATTTCCATCCTTTCTATAATTGCCCATCAGGTATTTGAAAAATCCCCTCTCAGTCTCCTCTTCTCCAGACTAAATAACCCTAGCTCTTTCTGCCTTCCATCATAAATTATTATTCCCAGGCCTCTAATTATTTCTGTTGCTCTGTGCTGCACTTTTTCCAAACTGTCTGCATCCTTCTTGAAGTGTGGGACCCAAAACTGGACACAGTGTTACAGGTGAAGCCTTACCAGTGCTGAGTAGAGTGGAAGAATCACTTCCCTTGATTTGCAAGTGACACTCCTGTTAATACAACCAAGGATGCTGTTGACTTTTTTAAGAAGAGAACACTGTTGGTTCATATTCAGTTTATGGTCCACTGTAACCTCCAGGTCCTTCTCTGAAGTACTGCACCATAGCCAGTCATTCCCCAGGCTGTATTTGTACATGCAGTTATTCCATCCCAAGTGCAGGACTTTACCCAACCTGGCCTCATCCAGTGAGAGAATTTTTAACATATTTAGTTTTTTGACATTTTTTGGCAGGAATGACCCTGGTCACATAATAATATGTCAATATGTATTTCTTCAGAAGGACAAAATAAACCTAAAGGAATTTCATGGCTCTGATAAGCCTATCAACAGTTTTTAAATCTGGTTTCCGCAATACAGATATGACAGGAATGATATATCTGAATGCATTGATGCAGTTTGATTGCTCATGAATTAAACTGTGAAAAGTAGAAGCAAAATGATTGGATAGCTCACACCAAAAGATTATTTGGTAGACCTTATCTAAATCATTTCAAACTTTACTTATTGTCTATGTTTTTAATAATGTGCTTGTAAATAAGATTGTTCAGTGAATTCATTTTGCAAATAAATTTTGGAAGTTAAACATTATTATAGCACATTGTATACTATTAAAACCTGGGTTGTTAAAAAAATCAACATTTCATTCCAATGAAAATTTCATTTAGGCAATTTTGTGAAAACTGCTTTCTTGGAATAAAAACAGTATTTTCTCAAAGGAAAGATGAAAATGGATACACCTGGCCAAACATTTTCCATTTTGTCTCTTTTTTTTTTAGTTCACAGATAATTTTGTTCCTTTTTATTTTTATGAAAAGTTGAACTTTTACACTGAAAAACATGAGCAAATATTTTGTTTTACTTGGATATTACCATGGGAAACCCTACACTTTTTCTGGCTTGTTTACAGATCATTGCTTAAGAATGTAGGAATTGAATTATTGCCTTTTTCATGCAACACCTTGATTAATGTTAGTCACAAGCAACTAACCAAAGAATGAAAGGAACCAAGGTTCAAAGATTTGAAACAATCTTTTGAGATATGGGTTTTCCTTATTCTGCTCTGCTTGAAAGTGCTGCTGTTCATTTAAACCATAGAAGGTGCCTCTTGACCCTGGGAACAGGGATTTTAATACAGGGATTTGACATTTCTGGCAAACCTTGCAAATTAAATAAGTCAATTATCAGCCTGATGGACAGAGAAGTCTTTACTGCTCTGACATAGATACAGCTTTTAGCAGCTAAAACGAAACTTCACTGGTAGCATGCATAGTAAATCCCAAACTTGTGTTTTTTGCCTCCTCCATGGTGGATTTTATTGAAATAATATTACAGCAGCACTAGTGAGAACAGGTTCCTTCATCTTCTAAGATTTGTGCTCCAGTGAACTTTTTTCTTTATGATCCTGCTTTATAAGAAAAAGAGCTCTTTCTTCCTTTCCACTGTAGTGGCATCCTAAAACCTTCCAGCCCAACACAGAAAGTAAAGTGCTCAAACCGTCCCGGTGGGAATAGTTTGGAGGACAGATGAGCTCTCAGAAAAGTTTTCAGAGACCATGTTTAAGAAACTCTCTCTCTTGATGTTTTCATGGTATATGATAGCACCTCAGCCTGTTATAATAGGAAACAGTTCCTAACAGATGCTTTGTTTATCAACCGACCTTGCACATTTAGTGCCTCTCTCGTTTGAATGATTGCTGTGTATGGACAATGATCTCCTTAGAGAAGAAGCATAAAGTAATGCTTCCCATTAGCAAACCGGTTTCCTAGCTATTGTTAGTTGTTTTATAGGCTCCTTTACATGCATCTTCACAGACATAAATACCATAATGAACACACGGACGTAGCCCAAGTGGAGGCATTATAGCATTTTTGCACAACACATCTCTTAGATATTCCTTTTCACTGGCAAGAAGCAGTATCTGGCCACTCACTGCATCATCCCCCACAGAACACCTGATCTCTAGTGACCCAAGGTGCGGAAGTGTGCGATTCCCTCACTATTTTTGTGAGGTATCAAGCTATAAGTAAACACTGAGTGGATATTTTTAGCTGAATGGCTAAAGCGTGTCCAAGCAGATTAAAATCTAGTAGCTCAGTTTCCTACAGTAAACAACATCCCTAGTGCTGAATGCCAATTAGAGCCGTTGTAGTTATTTCAGTTGGGGACTCAAATGGCTGAAGAAGGGCCACATTTTTGGGATTCATTTTTAATAAATCCATAGAGAGTTGCTGAAATGATCGTAAATCTGGAAACTACAAAAGCAGCTTTTTATCATATTTTGCTTAGCGTGCCATTAAGTAACGAGTCTTCTATATAAAATAAAACAGTTGTGCAGTAAAATTAGCTTAAAGACAGTTGCGCTTTAGTTTGTTTCTGTTTCACTTACTACTTCACTGACTGAAAAGGCTGTTACTGCTATAAAAATGTGACTCTTACATGATCAGTACCTGACCCATGATTTCCCACTGTCAGTCTGTGACAGCCTTTTAGACTTTTTAGGTTGTTCTCCCATCTATAAGTCTTTCATAAATCTCCTTTTTTTCCATCAAATAGATACTTGGAGCCTGTAATTGAGGTTTTCAAACACTTGCAGCCACTGAAGCTGTTTGAGGTGCTGCAAACCACACACAGCACATGTGCACCCATGCACTGTGCTGCTAATTTGCAGCACATTTTTTTTTGACGCTGGAAGATCCCAGTGTCAAAAAAACCTGCTGCTAGAAAAAGTGGTGCAGCACACGTGACAGCAGTGTGCACTGCCGGAAATCAAATCCTGGCTCACCTGATCCTGTGCTGGCCCCAGCCTCCCCAACCGCACCTGGGTCCCTTTGCTCTGCGCCAGTGAGCATGTGCAGGGGTGTGCCTGGGGACAAATAGGAGCAGTCCCGTGCGTTTGCACTTGGGGAGGCACACCTAGTAGGTCTGCTTGTGATCCAGCAATTAACCCTGCAAGCTGTGGAACCCCAACTGAAGGCAGCAGCAGTTTCACGACTGAGACCCTGAAATATCAAACTTGCTGAGAACCTGGAGTAAAATTTGGCCAGAATAACCAGGAAATTTAAAACAGATGTGAATTTGGAAGAAGTAAGTAAACAAATTGCAAACAAATTGATGTTTTAGCTGAAAACAACATTTCACCCAGCAAATACTTTCATCCAGTCTTTTTTTTTCCTGGGCCAGGGTATGTCACTTGGCATGTTACGATTTTCCAGTCTGTCAGCAGGCTCTGATGTCAGGACTCTGATATCCAAGAAAGCTGCCCTTCCTGGTAGAATACAAAAGGGTGTGCGTTGCATTGCCCCCCACCATCCACCTGGATAAATCCGCCTTTTGCTGTATCTGTGCCTGTGGGTCAGGTTTGTATTTTCCGAAGTGATGGAAGTGATTGAAGTGCGCTAACTGAATTAAAAGAAAAACTCCTATAAGGTTACCAGAAAGTGACTTGTCTGAATTAGTAACTAATGGTCATTTCCTTTAGAGTATAGCATCTCATTTAAAATACAGAGTCACAGAATGGCACCTTTGTCATATTTATTATGGCCCTTATTTAGGAAAACACTTATGACCAGATTTTTAAAGGTATATAGAAGCTGAACTCCATTACTTGTATACCTTTAAAAATCTGGCCCTTACAATAATTAAACACAAACTTAACCCTAAGCATGTATTTAAATTCCAGCGATGTTAAGTGAAGCATCTATTTAAATGTTTTCTTATGGTTGAGCATTGTACTGTATAAAAATACGGTAGTAATGCCAAAATATTGAGATGGAGACAGTCTTATATCTGGAGAACACCTGACTAAAATCTCTTCCTTCTTGGCTTACCTTTATATGTTGACATTCATTCCAGAGAAGAGCCTTTATGAACTTCCATAGTCAATGTAGAAAGCTCAGATAGGAAAGCTTTATCATGAGAAAATAGTCGTAACTCTATGTAAAATAAAATGAAGTCATTTTGTAAAATAGTGGTTGCAAAAATGAGACATGAGTGGCTGAAATAGTCAGAACTACCTCCCCTGCCAGAGGAAAGCTGCAAATGATTAAATACACAAATGTCATATGAAAGTTGGGATATGAATGTGCAGAGGGGAAGATTCATCTGCCTTCCCAGGAATAGAATGTTGGCAAGACCTGAGACTTTCTGCCGTCTGTTTTACTGAGAGCATAAATTCTTTAGACAATATTAAATTGTCTCGAGAAATGTTATGACCCAATACATTCCATTTGCAAAAAAAATAAAAAAATGGTGTGGATGGCAAAAAAATGGTATGCTCTCTCCAGTGCTCGCTTTTTTGTTCTTATTTTCTAGGAGAAACAGCAAATTTTAAGTGAAGATATTTGTGAGAAGCAAAATCTGAAATGGGTTTTTGCTTCAAAAATCTGATTGCAAGATTTGCAGTCAGTTGGTTAGGGATCTTTGGTTTGTCCAACTTTAATACAGTTTGAGAATGATCACATCAGTTTGAGAAGGATCACGCCATAATTTATAACTAAGAAAACTGAGATTCTTTGCTAAGATAAGAAATAGGTTGTACTTCTTATTCCTGTCTCTCAGGAGAGAAAAGAAAACTCACACAGGCTGGGATAGCTATATTAGCAAACAGTCATATCCATTCCATAGACTGTTTCCTTTCTGGAATCAGATCAAATTCCTCTTTTTTCTTTATGAAGGAATGTTAATGATAGCTAGCTAGAAAAACACTAGCTCCTTTAATCATCAATATTGGAAATCAGATACATGCAAGATAAAGTTAAAAAAAAAGACACCATATAATTTTATACTTGCTTGAAATAGATGTTGCACCCTAGTGTGCCATATTGTGGTATCACAAGCTTTCAGCATTTAATGACTTGAGTCAAAGTTAAAACTGCATCCCTATATACCAAGGTAATTAAAGTACTCAATTACTGTGCAAAGTACTATCTGTACTTATACCTATACCTGGTCTCATTCAGTAAAACTTTTTCTGATACTGGAAGGAAGTGATTCAAGAATTTTTTTTAAAAATGTTGAGTAATTGCAGTTCCTGGAAAGCACTTATTAAAGATAATGAAAAAAATCCTAAAAATCCTAAGAATTCTTAAGACTCCTTAAACAGATTATTTGGGTTCTCACCGTAAACCATAAACCAAGAAATTGTTTTGCTATGCACTGGGTAATCTCTTGTCCACTTCTGTGATAGTGTCTGCAGTTTTGGGACTTCCGGCTATGAAGATTTAACTGTGACAGCCCTCTTGCAGGGTCAAAAGTAAGGAGCACAATTTTCTCACCCATAGCCCCTTAGCCATTGTTACCAGGCTATGTATATTCCTTTCTTGCCTGCAGAGCTTTCATCCATGAGGATGACTGGCCATTTATCTTCCCTGAATCAGTCTGTCTTGTGCAGGGAAGATGCTATCTATCTTCTGTTATTTCTCTTAACAAAAAAAAGAGCTCTGCAGGTTTTTTCATATCTGTTTCACCCTGAATAGATTTGTAGACAAAGAAACTTTAAGAAAGAGCAGAAGATATCCATAGGACATGCGTCATAGTACAATGGGGACCAAGCTTTTTAGAATTAGAAGAAGAATTAAAATTTTAGAAGAATTAGAACTGCACCATCCCTCCCTGAGTGCTACCCCAATCACCTTCCCTGGCTGACCCACTACTCTGCTTTCTGCTTCTTTTCTGTGCTGCAAATGTTGTTTACAGTGCTTACTCGAGTAGGGTTGTTGTGAGAATTAGCTGGCAAAGAGCTTTTCATGAGAAGTCATATATAAATAAGTACCAACTGTTATTGGTTGGGTGGTGTTGCCCTAACCATGTCAGGTTTTAAGGGTTAGAGCCTTTTAGTACTTATAACATTAGCATGTTTTTTAGTTCAGTCTTCCCATTTGTAACATTTTGTCTGGTTGAAATAAGTCAAACCTATGCATTAATAAGTCCTACAAATGTTTAGCCCATTCATAATTAATCATTCTATCCTAGTGCTCAACAGATATTCTGAACATCCTATATCCCAAATGCTTTCATATTCTTTTGAACTGGGCAAGTATTTTACATCTATTGAGTTAAAGAAATAGTAAATTTCTTTCTGTTTTCTACTTTTTGGTTTCTCCATCCCTCATTTTCTTCTTCTTCCTTTGGCTCTTAAGATGGTGTAAAACAGGGGCGGGCGATTATTTTGAGTGGAGGGATGCTTACCAAGTTTGGGCAAGTTGTTGAGGGTCACATAGGTAGCCCCACCCCTTGACAGGTGCCCCACCCCCTGGTTGCCATCTTGTGACTGGAAGTCCTGCCGCTTAACCCCCAGCCTTTGCCACTAGAAGTCCCTCCCCTTGCCCCTGGAAATGCTCCTTTTAGCAAAGGGTTTTGCCATCTCAGAACATGAAAAATACCAAATTATATTCTAAAAATTGAACATCTACAACATTCATTAATTTGATTTTAAAAAATATTTTGTGCTGATTTATATGTGTTTGTGTAGTGTACATAGAGGTGATTGCACAGCAGCTGAAAATAAAGTCTTACTCATATACTGTGGGGGACTGGGGG
>NW_005842903.1:96085-109029 GCF_000455745.1 Alligator sinensis | reverse complement strand
TTGTGGTGGGGTGGATAGGTGTGGGGGTGGGACGAGGGAGCATGTGGCTGTGTGTGTGGATATGTGGGGTTTGGGTGGGTGTGGGGTTTGTGGGGGACTGTGTGAGAGGGGAGGTTGGCTGGAGTGTGTGAGGGGGTGTGGGTGTCGGGGTCTGTGCATATGGTAGCGTGAGTGGGGGGTGTGGGTGCATTTGTATGGTGAGGTGTGCGTGGGGGACTCCTCCTATGAACACACACACACACCCCTCCCAATACTGGCACTGGCCCCATGCTCCCAAGGTCTGGTGATTCAGCCAGGGGCCATGTAGTGCTGGAGGCTGGCAGGTGGGTAGGGAAGGAGTGAAAGCTGCGGCAGGCAGAGGCTTCCAGTTGTGGGGGCAGGGGAGGCAGGGGGCTGAGGGTGGGTTGGGTTTGGGCTGGCCTTGGTGCTGGGTCCTGCTGCTGGCTTGCCCTGGGCCCTTCTGCCCCTAGCTCCTGTCATCTTTGACAGGCAGCCAGGAGCAGATAAATATTAATTTTCTAAATTTTTTAGGGGCCTGTGGGCTAGATAGAATTGCCTGGAAGGCTGCATCTGGCCTGCAGGCTGGATTTTGCCCGCCCCAGCGTAAAACTTATAATTTCTACTCTGGTGAAGGTCCAGAAGTTTAGCCAATGATGAGACATTTTGGGTTAAAACATTAATCATAATCTACACTTAGAAGAATGATTAGGTTACAAGGAAAGTGCTGGGTCATGGCAACTTTGGTTCTTTGTTTACTTATTTTGTGTGTTTTACCTATTCTGCTGTGTTTGGTTTTGAACAGAGGCCACATAATTTTAAAGGACCAGGTTTGGCTACTTTTATCACTCCAAACTACTACTTTATGATACAAGTAATCTGAACATCTGTTGATAAAATAGGCCGCAAAGAGGGGCTGTAGCCTGAAGTGTGATAATCCTGTAGTGTGATGGCAGGCAACACACTGTTTTATGTAGTGGGGACCAACCTTTTTGGCAGGTATGTTCAAATCAGCTCTGCACCCTCCCCAAGTACCACTCCAATCCCTTTCCCCTGCCCAAACTGCTACTCTGCTTTCTGCTTCCTGACCTATGCCCCCTGCCTGATCTGATGATCTGCCTTCTGCTCCATGCCTTATCTGCCACTGTGCTTCCTGTCCTCTTCCTAATCTGCTCTGTACCACATACAGAGGCTGCCCATGCCACTTATGACATGTGTGCCTCAGGTTGGCCACCTCCGGTTTACCATTTTTTTTTGCCCAAAAGATATCACAGCCAATTCTATGTTAATAGGATCACTGTTGCTTTTATCTACTAACTTCAGTGAGTATCATTTCCTAGCATTATCCATTAAATCTTTTGCCTCCCAGGTGCTTTCTGTAAATTGTTTTGCTCTGTTCATTTGCACCAAAAATAAACCATCTCTTTGGGTTTCCTTAATGATAAGAAACCATTCGTAGCTAATAAAGCTTATGATATTGCAATACAGCTTAATTAAGTCAAAGTGTGATTATAAAGATTTGAGAACAGTCATACAAAGGGCCAAGCCATGGTATTTGTGTGCTGCTAAAATGAAAGATGTATGCTCAGTGGAATTCTGTCAGGTCAGAAAGGATAGTATCGTGCTTGTTCAGGCTGTGGGATAGTCCAAGAATCACTCGGCAGTTACTGGTACAGCAACAAATTCAGTAGGTTTTTAACTTTCACACTCATGGGTATGTACGGTGTGCTTTGATAGTCATACAGATCTACAGGCCATACCAAATTTGACACATGCAGAGTTTAGGCCACTACATGGAAAGGATAGAAAGTAATATCTTTGACTTTAGAGAGAGTTGCCTGCATGCTGCTTTTAAAATTAATCTTAAGATATTAAGGCTACGTACAGACAGTAAAAAAGATGGGACTGAATTGATTCAGTCTTTGTAGGTTAGTTTAAGACACAGAGATTAAACTGATAAGCAAGTGAATAGACATTCACTTTTGATTCTGCAGTGGCCCAGGTCAGAAGCCCGTGGGCACTAGAGCACACCGCCCAGCCTGCCAGCCACTGCTAAAGGGAAGGGAGGAAGCTCCAAGGCTTTTACCCCCTCCCTGGTCGAGCGCGGGGGGGGAGGGTGCACATGCATGCGCATGTGTGTGTATCCAGGCATGGGTATGGAGGGCTGTGTGTGTGTGTGTATTTGCATGTGTGTCCAAGTGTGGGTTGGGGGGGTGTCTGCATGTGGGTCTGGGGGGTGTGTGCATGCGTGTGTGTCCATGTGTGTGTGTTTCCAAGTGTGGGTGTTGAAGGGTGTGTGTGCATGTGTGTCCACGTGTCTGTGTGTATGTATGTGCACACATGGGTTGGTGCGGGTGCCCAGGCAATACCCACTTCCTGAGCACCTCAAAAACATTGCTGATGCAGGTGTGCTTCCAAAAGTTAGCCAGCAGGTGCTGGGTCAGATGCAGGGCTCAACTGGGGAGTGCAGTGGAACTGGTCTCACCCTGCTCTTACCCTCACCCTACCATGGGAGGGACTGCCCTCACCCCCCACACCTGCCAGGCTGGACAAGAAGGCTGACTGTGCCTTCTCTTCCTCTGGAGCCCTCAGGCTGTCAGCTGTGGTTTGCCTTGGGGTGCACAGCCCCCCCCCCCCCCTGCATGGACCCAGGGGTGGGTGGTTCTGGGGGTCCACCCCCCCCCCCCCCCCCATGCATGGACACAGGAGGACACACACATACACATCCACCAAAACACATGTACACACACAAACACATACACCCACATGTCCCCCACGCTTCTCCACATGTACCCCCTCCCCAGCCTGGGTGGAGGAGCAGGTGGACCCAGAGCTGTCAGCTGAGGTTTGCTTGAAGGGGGAGGGGTAGTCCTGCCCAGGCTTTTTCCATCCCTACCTCACACCCTGCTCCATGCCCCTGCCTCCTCCAGCAGGAAAAGTTTGGCTGGGGCTGCCTGCTCCCCCCACCCTTCAGGCAGATGGAACTGTGTCCTCCACCAGGTTTCCCACCCTGACCCCCTTGTCAGCCAGCCCTCACTGCTCCTGCTAGGGAGCAGAGGGGCAGGGCCAGCCCTGCTCTCATCGAGCAGACATCACAGCCAAGCCCAGGGCTGGAAAGCATGCTGGGTTGTTGGGGGACTGTGACTTAACTTGAACCAGGAAGGGGTCCTGGGTAGAAGTTTTATAATCTAGTTTTACCTAAATTGGCTAAGTCTGATACTACATGCAACCAGGTTTATCTTAAACCAGTTTCAGCCATTTTGATACTGGTTTATTTGCACTCAATTTATGTTCTGTTACAGGTTTAAACTAGTTTTGGATCACTTAAACTGGTTTGTGTAACTTCTGTCCCTAGCCTATATGTCCTAATGGTCCAAAATTTCATTTTCTTTTGTTTTCTTATTTTCTTTAAATGCTATTCTTTGTGTTGGACTGAAAAAAATATTCTAATGAGATGTGATTTAGGCATATGCTTCATTTTATGCATGAACTTAAATGCTTTTCCTATAATAGATAGGCATAAGCATGTACTTGAGCGTTTCTTTTTTTTGAATTGGAGCCATTATTCTCTAAGTCCTGTGACCGGAGTTAGGGAAATGTCTGGACAGAAAATCAAACACATTTCTTTTGCTTTAAATATTCCCGAACTCTGATATAATCTGATGTTTCAGAATGTGTTCATGATAGCATTTACTTAGTATTTTTA
Source organism: Alligator sinensis (assembly GCF_000455745.1). NCBI lineage: Eukaryota > Metazoa > Chordata > Crocodylia > Alligatoridae > Alligator > Alligator sinensis. Next base: position 105,326 of record NW_005842903.1, on the reverse strand, counting down.
TGATTTTTTTTGCATGCTGCCTCATATTTATGTCAAGTTAAATTGTGGCCAAATTGTTATTCTTTCAGTACAGATGTGTCATAAAGTGTTGTGAAAGTCCTAAATCAGTGATATTTCTGATTTCTGATTAGAAATTTGGAAATGACAAATAAAAATACCCTACTTCCTTCCTAGATTGTGCACATAGTTAAATTACATAGTATACTATTTCTCTGAGCACTGCTGTTGTCATCCATTGCTAGTAACCTATACCATACCACAGGTTGAGGGTTTTAAAGTTGAGCCATTCATCTTCAATAGTAAATACTTCATTTTCTATTTAGCACTTTATTAAATATAAAATATAAACTTCAGTGCCTCTAGCAGTACTTGAATACTGTCTGCTGTTTGATTGCTTTTGTAGGACTGTTCAGTTTTGCAAGACTTGCAGATTCTTTTTGGGATGCCCTATAGTGCTGGCCTTCCAGCACTGTGTTTTAAATGGAGGAGTAAAATGGACTTGTAGTGGTTTTTCATTCTGCAGCAAATCTGAGAAGAAAACATAAAAGTTCAACTTTCACTGGTTTAGATGATTTTTTTTCAATTTTTCTTTTTATTGTGTCGAATTTGAGCAAATCTTTGATAATAAGATCTTGCTTTGGAGGGTGAGGTTAGGTAATCTAGTCATATTTTATGAGCTTCACTGTTGCCAAATGAAACAAATTTATTTCCAGAAATATAATTTTGGCTGCTGCCACAGGCAGTCCAGCCCCATAAATTTCTGCTCAGCAGTCTTCATCACTTCAACTGATGCTGGCTTAGGAAGCAAGCAAAGTTTACCCCGGTGGTTGATAGAAGATTTTTGGGAGGGAGAGGGGCAGGAAGGAGGAAAAACAGTCCAGCTAGTCAAATGTGAACACTGGTAAGTGAGCTGTGACATTGCATTGCTCCCACTCCACCTTTTCAGTAAAAGATTGGTGATATGGGCACAAAAAAAATCTCAGGGTAGGTAGTGGTTGAAAAAAATTGGGAACCAGTGTTTTAAGATTTTCTTTGCATGGCCTTGTGCCCCTTACCTTATCCTCTAGCTCCTGCTGATTCGCACAGAAGCTCATTCAAGATGGAGTGTCTATAGTATTGTTACTGTTTTTCGGCCTGAGAATTCAGCCATTAGTCTAGGTTGTTTCTATTAGGAAAACATGATGATGGGGTCAAGTATTTCTCTTTGCTGGAGTACTGTTTGTTTACAAGGAAAGTATGCAAACTTCCAGTTCGCAGAACGTGGTAGGAGTCCAAAAGCAGGAGGCAATTTCTTTGCTCATGATTCTAAGCCTTTGTTTCTCTATAGGACTGTGTCTTTGTTTTAGATTCAACTCCTACGTCAGTGGCATACACCTCTGTGATCTGAGCAGGGACTTCTATTGTTGCAGCTATTACTAAACAAAGCAGGTTTTAATAACAGCTTCTTCATTTATCCTGAAGGCAGCCATCACACCTACTATCACAGCCCATGGATTAAAGATATGTTTCTTGGGAGCCATCTAGCCTCTAGAATAGCGGTACTAATAAAAGTGATACAGTTGCACACTGTTGATAATCCTGTAGGTTCACATATCTTAATTCAGAGACTGCAAAAACAATAAAAAGGCAATTTGCACCTTCACAGCCTCATCTTTTTTCTTTCCCCGTTTTTCAACTGTTTCCTGTTTGAGACACTTGGGGGTAAAATCCAGGGAATTTATGGAATTAGGAAACTGTGCTCTTCTTTGTACCCTGTGTCCTCCCTCCTAACCTCTTTTCCACTAAAGAAAGAGGTTCTGAAAACTGACAGATTCACCCCGTGCTGATTTCTCCACAGGATTTTATACACTGTAGTCTATTCAATTTTCTGCCAGGGTACGAATGCTTTTCATGAAATCAACAGATTATGCAATATTTATCAAATTCTTGAACATTAGTAAGGACTAGGCTGTGGCTGTTTAGCATTGGCATGAGGACAGAGGCACTTTTAACTCAGCTGGAACATGAAACAGAGTGCAGCATGTGCATATGGGGCAAGCAAAACCTGCTTCTTATTTTCATTATGTTTACAACTTTTTCATTGTTCTTGTCCCATACAACCCATGTACAAATTACTTCAAAATACAGTGCAGACATCCCCTCTGGACTGAGGAAATTCGGGCACATGCTTGCAGTGGCTCAGGCTTGAAGCTGGGGGGGTGCTAGGCCAGTCCTCCCTTCCCTTCTATACTGCTGAGATGGTAGGGTGAGGGGAAGAGGTGTCCAGGCCCCGGTAGGATGCTCTGATTAGGGAAGGGTTCCCCCTATGTCTTGATAACAGAGCATTTAACAACTCTGTTATCAGCATTTGACACCCCGTCAGAAAACAAAGCCCCTTTCATTAGTTCAAGCTCTTCTTAAACAACATTTTGCAAGGAAGGAACATTCCAAGGAGGGATATTACCTGTTGATTAGCTTCAAAAAGCCCTTAAGACACTGTCCTGTCTGCTTTACACAGCCACTTCTCAGCATTAGCTAGCATACCACATGCTGGCTACCATCTGTGCTGTGGGAGGGAGGAGGGAGGCATCCTTGCTTGAGTTGTGAGCAGCGATGGGGGCAGGGGAGAGCAGGAGGAAGCCAGGCAAATACTCTGTGCCTGCAAGTCTCTGCTGGAGCTGCAGCCAGGGTGCAGAGGGGAGGGGCCAGCCATGCTCTGGAGAGCCCAGCCCAGAGAGCATGCTGGGATGCTGGGAGAGTCTGGTTTATCTTAAACCAGGATCTAAAGTAATACATGCCCTTTCATTATAAAATAAGCTAAAAAATAGACAAATGATGATGAGAAAAAGAAGTTATATTCTTCTAGTGTGGAAGTTGCCTGGGCAAATATTTACAAATGTGAGGATGTTGTTTGCAGCTTTTCCTTGTATTTCAGCAATGTTTACACATTCATAAGACATCCTTATAAAAAAATTGAACTGTCTGGATTTGCCAAGGATCCCTCTGTCTGCATAGCTGTTAAATACATAGTTATATACATTCACTCTGTCTGTACCAGCACTTCTATATTCCCTAATGCCCATACAAGTGGATTACTGCTAAGATGGGGCCAAGGGGGTGTTGGTTGTAGCCATGTTGGTCTAAGGACATAGGCAGACAAGGTTCTTTGGCTAAATGTGATATCTTTTATTAGACCAAATAAATAGTTACAAAAAATGTTCTTTGCAAGCTTTTGGGTACAAACACTTTTCTTCGGGCACAGGGAGAGTTTGCAGTACTGCAGTCTTGTCTACTCAAGATGGTGCTAAGACATCGCTGAATGATGTGCCAGAGAGTTTAAATAGGGCGTAAGGCCACTTGTGATGGAAACCTTTAGGTTTAAGGGTAAACCTCATTCTATAAGACCCATTCTATAAGGAAGTGTTTTGGCTTGTGTTGGAATGAAGGGCAAAAGGTCTTTGGTTGGAACAATTTTTGGCCAGCAGTCGTGACAGTTAGTGTCAGCCTTTCTATTAAAAATGGCTAAACTTAGTTTAGTGCTGGAACAGCTTGCCAGTTTTTAGGACTTTCACAGAAGAGGAAATGCATTTCTACACACATAGGAAACTTATATAAGGATATGGCATGATCCTTGCTGCTAAGCAGTAGTGGCAGGTGCACTTTGAGAGCTCTACAGGATATAAGGCTTTGATGCCTCTCTCTTAGTGGTAGAGAGAAATAGAATCTAGGACAGAGAAGTCCCTCCAGGGACACAGTTGAATAACCAAGCCTGAGGAGACAACAGAGTCTTATATTCTTTTAAAGTGTTAAAGTTACCAATAAGTGGAACCCCAGGAAAGAGGCTGTTATGGTATATGCATAATTTGTCAGGAGCAGCGTAAAAGTCCACCTGCTGTTATGCATTGTTTGGCATACGACTAATTTAACCTTCCCTTCCCCCTATTTTGGCAGTTTCAGAAAGCTTTGTTAACTAAGTGACAGGCGCGGGGGAGTTACTTTGATTTATCCTGACCTTCTATCATAAGAAATAGGAGGGTTCAGCTTCATGGGCTAGAGAGTAATTACTATATTGACTCTGAATTGGGAGAAACAAAACTTGATTTAAATTTGCAATTCTGCAGGTCCTTAACATGTAACTTGCCGTGCTTCCTTCTGATATTAAAAAAAGAAAGAAAATAGAAACAGTCATTTAAATTTGTGTAGCAGAGATGTTTCTTCCACCTTTTTACTGCATCTTAGTAAAGTTTTATGTTGCAAAGGCTTGACATGAATGTTATATAGATAGAGAAGCTCTGGCCCGCGACCCACATATTTGACCCCCCCCCCCCCCCTTTCCCAGGTTCTAAGGAATAAATACACATTTTTTAACACAGTTGCAGGGCTATTGATCCAGCACAGGGACATATCCTACTGCCTCACTGCTCTGTGGAATACTAAAATATGTAAAAACCTTGTTCGTGTTTATTTGCACTCACGGGGATGCCTGTACATAATAGGCCTTCACATCATGTTCTCTTTGCTCTCCCTTACCATGTCTTCGTCACTTGATCAGGGTTCCAGTAGTGTTTGCAATGGATGAAGAGTGGCTAGTACACTAGCGGGTTTCTTGTGGTAATACATCAGTCGTGTGTGACTTCAAGAAACCAATTTTCACTTTTTGGCTAAGTACAGACATTCAAAAAGCCTGAGGCAGCATCAATCTGTTTTGTGGTTTTCTGTAAGTGGCATAGTTTATATCAGTAGTGAACAGAACACATGCTCTCTCTTTGGTATGGTGGAGGGGGCAAATCTTAGGGTTCTGCCATATTTAAACCAGCCTGTGTGCGCCAAACTTCTGTTGTGTTACGGTTATAGACTGGTTTCCCATCACTTATACCGGTACAAGTGTAATGTCTGTACATGGCCTTCAAATTCATGCTTACAATGCTGGGATAGCTATGGGATTATACCTGGTGATAATTATTTGGTGTAAAATAATTAGTAGAATGTTATTTCTCTGTCATTATAGAACAGTGTTTTCAAACTTTGAATTACAGTAAGGAATAATAATATAGCCAAATGACTCCCGGTAGTCATAAAAGAAACTCACACAAACACACCCGAGTGTGAAATTTTTCAATAAATAATAAATTCATGAAAATGATTTATAATTTTTTTTTTTTTGCTTAAAAAAAAATTAAAATGGTGGAGGAAGGCCTATGTCCAATACAAAAGAATGAAGGAGTTCACTGCTCCCCTGGCTGAGAATCCCATGTTCAAGTCTCTCCTTTGCCTGAGGGGATTTGAACCCACATTTTAAATGGTCATCTGAGGTAGGGTAGCCTGCTGAATGTAAATGAAATAGACATTGCCAGTATTCAGAACAATTGAAGATAGCCCCTGATTCTCAGTGCAACGTGCTACACTTAAGTATTCTAAAATAATTGATAAGACTAATATCATGCCAGCAAGCATCACAGATATACAAGGTAAATTTCCACAGCTTAAAATCATCAGGCTCGAATTCATTCTGTTGTAACTCCACTACAACATCTGTTGCCTACAAAGTCTGCTCATCTCTCTCATGGAAAGCAGAATTCCATGGAGTTGCTTCAGAAATGAATATGCCTCTGCTGTACTGATGGACACTGGACCTACTCCCATTAAGTCTCGTCTCAGCATTGCTTCCCAGAGTCTCACTGAAAACAATGATCTCAAACTGTCTGTGAGGATGAACCGTAAAAGACCAGAAGCCTGCTTGCTTGTTCCTTCCAAACCTGTACTTTCCTGTGACCTGTTTCAAGAGAAATAAAGTGATGAATATTATACAACATTGCACTTACTGCTTTCTGATGTTTATGATGCTTACAATATGGCAAAACAACTGAGTGCTTGAAGGCAATGGCGGTATCTGTAGCTGTCACCTGCCTGATGTACTGTGAAGACAATCATAAGGCTATGAAAAATAGGGTTTCAGTCTAAGTATAATAGCATTTTCCTTCTCCTCCTCCTTCTTCTTCTTCAGTACAAAAGAAACTAGACAGCTATAATGGCTGGAATTTTTCAAAGGAACAAGTTGCCCAAAATCCATTGAATTTGAGTGGTCTTGGGTGCCTAATTCCCTTAGATTTTATTGGAAAGCCTGCTCCTTGCCTCTTCAGCTTTCTCTTGTTTCTTCTTGAATGGGGTTGTGTAAATAGAATATTTAATTTTTAATATTTAATTCACTGGAGACCACCAGATGTATAAAGCTAAACATCAGTTATAATTTGCATGCTATCAATAATAAACAATCAGTTTGATTCACTAGCTCAGTTGCACAGGTATTTGCGTTTCTAGAAACTTGAATGATATGTAGACACTGAGTGAATGGAAGATGCAGTGGTTTAAGTCATTAGCCTAACCTTATGCTAAGACTAAAATGTAGGTTCAATTTCCTGCTCCATCAGGCAGAAGTCAGGTGCGACTTTGGGTAAGTTTGGCCTTTCTGTGGCTTCACAGGCATACTGTGTGAAGTATGCTGAGTATATTAAAGATTCAGATGTGCTCAGAAACTAAAGTAATGGGATAGTTATCCCAGATAGATTGCTAAATGGAGGAATGTAGAATGATCAAAGATAAAATAATTTCTTTTGAATATTTGCCTTTTGCAAATGTAGTTTGTTATGATGACTGTTGCTATGGGAAAAGAGTTGTTACTGGAGTGGCATATGGTATGTGGGTTCAGCTAGCGCAGTCAGAAATATTAGACCTATAAAGACAACATCTAGAAGATGAAAGAGTTCTAAACATTAGTCTTCATCCTTTAGCTAAGTATAATGACAATGCTTATTTTTAGGTGTGTGATATTCATGACTGATATTAGCTTTTTTGTTTTCAGAATGGACTCAATGCTCTACACCTGGCTGCCAAAGAAGGTCATGTGGGACTGGTACAGGCATTACTGGAAAAAGGGTCATCAGTGAATTCTGCTACAAAGGTATCTGTGTCCACATTTATACATTTTTACAGAACAAAAAAAAGTGAAAGAAAAAAAGAGAAGTATATATTTCCCCCACTTTTCTGAAAGGCAGGAATAATACAAAGAAAAATACTTTTTGGTACATAAAGTGTTAACATTTAACCATAAACTCAGAGCTGGGGTAAATCAGTCTAGTTTCATTCACTTCAACCCAAATTTATAGATTCAATATAGAAATTACAAGTTTGAAATAACATGGTCTAGGTGTTAGAGAAGGTCAGGTCAGATGACTGTATCATTCCTTTTGGCCTGAAAATCTGTGAGTCTGTGAATTAGCTGAGGCTCGTGGGGTAATAACAGAAGAAGAAGGTTGAAAACTATGTGCACTGTGGAAACGTTAATGTTTCACTCATAGGAAAGATGTTATTGTTTCCCTCATCATAGGGGCAGGGCATATAGCTGAAAATAGTAGATGCTTTTAGAAAAGTGAATATGTATAAGTGCACCAGCTCTGCTGTATTTCAGGCCTTGTCTACTCAACGGCTTAGTGGAACTAATTTCTGCAGCAAGAACTCCTAATTTGTGTGATAATGCTAAATCATGGCATTTCCAGGAAACATCTCATCCTTCCATATCCCAGCGCACATTTGATTATCTCTGAAACTGGTAATGTACACTTCGTCTGTGACAGGAACCAGCTTTAGGGAAAGCGGCCCCCTGAGTGAACTGGTATTGTGGTGCGCCCACCCCCACTCCCAAGTCAGCAGCTGTAGGCAGAGGCAGGCAGGCAGGTTCACAGGGTGCAATGGAGTGGGGAGGTGGAGCGACATGATGCATCAGGTAGGCAGTTGGGTGGGCAGTGGCTGGAGATGAGGGCAGGCTGGGCTGAGCACTGCTTCTCCTGTCTGGGGTGGGGATTGGCTGGGACAGGGCAGGGTGGGATGGGGGGAAAGCTGTGCTATGACTGCAGGCTGCTTACCTGTGTGCGTGCATGAAGCCTCCCTGACTCCCCTGTTGGCCACATCACCTACACCTAAAGCCGGCTCTGTCTGTGACCATTTTTAATAATGGTTATTTTTCTTGAAGGACTTTTGTTTATTGCAGATGGCCCAGTTCTGTGGGCCTTGACTAGTTTCAGTGTCTGATCAAAATCTGTAATCTGCCCGTTAAATCCCAGGGAAGGCAGGAGTTGGCAGTCAGTTTCAGCAATTCATCTCTTTTCATTCTAGCAGCCTCAGAAGCTACTCTATCCTCTCCATCAAAGCTGTCCAGCTTCTTACTGGTTGAGGGCCACACCAGTGGCAGTCACAGCCCTCTTTCACTTCCCTGGCTGCAAGCTGCCCCGGCACCACCTGGGCAGGAGGCTTCCCCCAACAGCTGCACTATGTGTGTGGTCAAATGCCCACCCCCCATCACCTCTTTGGCTGTGGGCTCCCTCCCTGTACTGTGCCACAGACTCTGCTGAGCTGCCCTGCCCTGTCCCCTGCAGAGGGCAGGAAGTGAAAGCCAGAGAAGGGAGGGGGAGCCTGGAAACCCCGGCTGCAGTAGAAGCTGGTGCAATGAGGGGAGCAGCTGCAGATTAATCCCTGCCTGCCCAGCCAGGCCCACCAGTTGGACAGCCCTGCTTTACATAACCCATCTGGATGCCTTCCCTTCTGGCTACCTGGTTATAAGCTAGGTGGTAGCTCTAACTCCCTATTTCCCATTTTGGTCTTGTTGAAAAGTGAAGGGAGAAATTTCCCTTGTTGGGGAAAGGTGCAGAGCAAGAAACGGTTGCCCACAGGCCCTGCCGGGGAAGAGAGAGAAAAAAACAAAATGCTAGGGTCCTGCTTTTGCACAAAAATATATTCTGCTGCAAGAATACAGGGTTTAGTGAATGCTTGGCAGAATGCCAATGCTATTGCAAGCTCACGTTCTATCAAGTCTTGACTGAGATGAATAAATACGCTTTTACCTCCAAGAGCCGTTGTTTCAGGCTCTTTGCAGTCGTATTCACTTAATATTTCTGAGGTTATCTTTGTAACTACAAGGGTCAGAAACTTAATATAAAAATATAACTGACATTCCTGAGCCTTTTTCAGCCATAAGGGGTGCATTTTTGGTAGGTGTCATGGACTCTGTGGGGTCCTGACTATGGAGTACTTTGAATGATACCTTTGGAGAGTTGCATTATAACATGGTTATTTACTTCTTTTGGCTTCAGAGTTCTGAAAAATGGTACTGCATCTAGAATCTTGAACAAAAACAATTTAGGCCCTCAGTCCAAAATATTTCTCCCTATTCTTAGGGCATGGGTGGACAATTATTTGGGCCAGAGGGCCT
>NW_005842903.1:86195-96075 GCF_000455745.1 Alligator sinensis | reverse complement strand
CCCCCACACCACCACCACCAAGTCACTGCAGCAGCTTACCCAAACTCCCCAAGTGGCCCTCTGACCAAAATAAATGCCCACCTTGAGCAGAAAGAACTAAGGTTAGAGAAACCTAACCCTTCTCCCTGCACCCCTCCCCTGTCCCGAGTCCTTAGCACATGGCTAAGCCGATGCCATACTATGTTCACATGCACATGGGTGCAGCTGGTGCAGCTTCTTTCTGACCCAGACTCAGGATGGGCCAAGATCACCTGCAGCTCCCTGCACCCTGTCCTCCATCCCAAGTCCCTGGCATATGGCCGGGTCCAGCAGGAGCTGTGCCAGCTGTACTCTTGTGGCCTGAGGTGGTGCGTGGGAATACCGTGAGGCACCAGCCTGGCTATGTGCCAGGGACTTGGGGCGGGGGAAAGGATGCAGGGAGAAGGGGGCTGGGAGCTGTGAGTTATCTGAACCCAGCCAGGCTGGTGATATTCCAGGGGTCAAAAAAACCTGTGGGGAAAAAAAAGTGGAGCAGCACACGCAGTGGCAAAGTGTGCTGCCCAAAGCTGGAAGCTGGCTGGCCAGAGCCACACTCCGCTGTGGCAGAAGCAACACAGCTGCAGCCCCGGGAGGCCCCCAGGACCCCAGGTAAGGCTGTTGGGGCCAGCATAGTGTTGTCCTCAGCCTCCCCTACCACCTCTGGGTTAATTTGCCGCATGTCAGACTACGCATGGCACAGGCGTTCCCTGGGGCCAACTACCGGAGGCACAAGGTGCGTTGCCACTAGTTGTCCTCAGGGGACCAAATGCTGATGCATGTCTGGACATGGCCTTAGGCCGTGTCCATTCAAGCATGCACATGAGTTCTGAGGTGTTGCAAAATGCACCTCACGCAAGTGATTTGGTTTTCTGTGCTGTATATTTGCAGCAGAGCCAAATTTGGATACTGGGAAATTCTGATATAAAAAAAAGCACAAGGAAAAACTGGGCAGTGCACATGGCAGCAGCATGTGACACCTGAAACCGGTGCCTGGCTGGCCAGAGCCATGCTTTGACTGCTGGCCAGGCTCTACGTGCCAAGATTGGGGCCACTACATGAGGCTGCTGGGGCCAGCCCAGGTGTTGGCCCCAGCCTCCTCTGCCTCACCCAGGGCATTTTCCCCCATGTTAACCCCATGTGCAGGGGCGCATGCTTAGGGAAAAAGCAGTGGTACGAATTTGTGCCATTGCTTTTTTTCCCCTTGGCAACCTCATGCCCTTGGTCATGGGGACATGGCCCTAGAGGTCACATTCTGTGAGTTGAAGGAATAACTTGTCTTGTCTAATTCTCATTACGTTTCTAACTAAATATCGTTTTTCTTCATGAGTCAGCGTGGAAGAATTCCAGAATTCCACTCCTGTCCTTCAGACTAGACTACTCTCTTTTTTTTTAATTTAGAGGGTCTTGATTTACTGCATTCAGCCTCCAAACTAGCCTCAGATTAAAAAAAAAAACACACTTTTATATTGAGAGTCCCTATTTGCATTTTAAGGTTTGGTCCTCACCTGAGCTTCTCTAAAATTTAGATTCTATAATCTACTAATTAATCTCTTAGAATCCCATGGAGCAAGAAATTTCCCCTCTCCCCAACTTGAAAGAGTGAGAGAAAGCAATAATGTCACATTTTTCTATTTAGTTTATACTCTGGTTTGGAATCCTTGGACTGTGTAATTCTGTTGAAAACTCAATAATACTATTGACTGCATTAAGTGATTCCTTTGGAAAAATAAGAGACAGACAGACTGACTGATTTATAAAATTGTACCTACTTCATTTTATTCTTTTAATCTAGCCTCACAGGTTACAACCATATCAATATAACTAAAATTATAACTTAAAAAATAACCTACATTTTAAGGTTGACTTGAACTCATAAGTGGTCTTCTCACTTTTAATGCGAGTGACCTAAAAGACTTGGAAGCAATGATGATGTTTAAAGAACTCTGAAAATCTTTACTCTAAAACATTTACTGCTAAATTTAAAATGTCTGTAAAAGAATGGTTTTGGTTAAGTTAGGAAATCAAAAAGATATACAAGCAATTAGTTACTGTAGGAAAGAACAGTTAATTGGGAAAACCAGGCAGTGATAAGAGTGGATTCCAAGAGGCTATCAGGATACACTTCAGACTGAAGACCTAATCTAAAAATAAAACCACTTATTATGCTGTTTTATTCTCATAACTTTAGCTACTTGGTGTATGATATTAAAACTGTTAATGTACTTCATCACCTTACCAACACCTTACATTAATTTCACCAACAGCAGCAACAGCTCTGAGATTAGCACCTCTTACCATTACCTCTTAAACCAGAACATATTATTTCCATGTTAGTTCTGTGTTCTTAAGTCCTTTGGAGTTTTATCTCAAGGACTCCCAACAGCGACATTGGAACATATTTGGGTTTTTTTTTGCCTCAAATAGTACCACCTAAGTAATGTCATTCTTTCCTTTGCCCTCTATTTTCATTTTGAGATGTAGACTACCTCTTATTGAACCTAAAACCTTAATTAATTCCACTGAAATTTATGTTCTGTAAGTGACGGATTTGTTTTCTCTTAAAAACTCTTTAGGCAATACCCCAAAAGGTTATAGGCCTACATCCATGAGAGTTGCTGTTATACCATCCCTCTGGAATGCCATAGGGCTGTAGATTCAGCTCTCTCCTACGTAACATATGCACAGCATTATGGACTGCAGAGTAAATCAGGATTCTATGAAGGCATGCCTTAGCATAGACTTGTACTCTGAATGTTATAATCAGCTGCTGTCTGAACTGTTTTTTAATGAGGTTTGATATCTTTTTTCATAACAGAAAGGGAATACAGCCCTGCACATTGCATCCTTGGCTGGACAGGCTGAAGTTGTCAAAGTCCTGCTTAAAGAAGGGGCCACTATCAATGCACAGTCTCAGGTATGGCGATATTTTAACTCCTTTCTAAATATGATGTGGTGAAGTTTCATAAAACAGATTTATAAACAGTAAGTAGTAATGTACCCTTCCACTACCACCAGTCCTGACATATCAACCCTAGCATGACCTGCGGCCCAGAGGGTATTCATTGAAACATCTGATGGTGTGTATAAGTAGCCAACTGTACAATGAAGCCATTATGTGGTAGCATTGTAATACATACACAGACTGAGTTTTTGACTGAGATCTCCCAATAGACTTTGCCCCATGCAAACCATCAGTCTTAAAAACCCCACTATGCTTAGAAATGTTAAAATAATATTTTTGGCTTGAATTTGATGAGTGGAAGTGCAGAAAATAATTTCTTACACTGGCATTTCTCAAAAGCAAAGGCTTACTTATTGGTTAACAAGACTGTAGATGGGATAGTTTACATTATGTTAGATTTTTGCACTCTTTCTTCACATACTTGGAAAGAATCTAAATCAGAGATTTGGAAATGTACATTTGATTGGGGGAAATTCACCTCGTCTTGGCAGGGAATCCAACTGTAAAAAGAGTTCTGTTCATTTCAGTGACATGAGGCTTGGCCAGTCTTCCAAAATATATTGCAGAGCATAATGATGTCATTATAGAGACTAACCAATGGCAACACACTGGAAAATAATCGTCTTCCCATGCTTGTACAAAGCTGTAGTAACAGCTGCCTTGCTGCTGCTATTTCAGAGTTATAAACAACATGTGCTAGTTTTTCAGTAGAGAGGAATAAACTGCGAACTATTTAGACATTGGTTTGTTTTCTGAGGGAATCTGAGCATCTCAGGCAACATTATTTAGTACCAGCTGGCACATGGAAAAGGATCTATATATTAAACATACTAGCATCTTTATGCAAAAGACATCATTATGAAGGGTATAGTTATCCTGTGAAATATTTTGAAATAGGTCAGCAATGTAAATACTGCAGCTGGACACTAAATATGGCTGCATCATATGATGACCATTAATAATGTCTGTATAGACATGCCCATTAATAATGTCTGCTGGCCAGCTAAGACAATAAAAAAGTTAGCTTTGATTCACAGTTTACATTTATGTCATGTTAAATTCTCCAGAGCCCTTTAGCAGTTTAATGATGGCCACCAGTTCCATCCCCTTTGTGATGTATGGGGTGAGACAAAGAAGAGAGAGGTCTGCTTTAACAAAGCAAGCAGGTTGATACTGACATTGAAAAATCACAGAAAGCATAAAGATGGCATAATTAGCCCTATGCCATATACTTCCCTCTCAGAGTCTTCCGGAGTGGCCAAAAAGATGATCAGGTGTTTGAATGGCCGTGGCTAGGTGGAATTAGGGTTAATCAGAGTAGCTCTGTGTGTATGCCATGGTCCAACATATGCAGTCAACGCTTGAATTTTCCCCTGACCACTCAGGTCCTGTTCTCAGATCTGGAGATCTGACCTCTTACTGTGTGCAATACCTTGTATACAGTGAGGAATTACAACCTTATAATCAATGCGGGGACAAACAAACTGCTAACGGATATGTTTACAACATGTTTCTGTTGATACTTTCACAACATTATGTGGTATGTGGGGTAATTTGTAAAATTCTGCAAACAAAGCTAGCTTAATTTCAGGTATTTATCTCCATTTAGTAAGCTTCTGTGCTAAGTTATCTCAGGAAAAATGAGTTACTTCCCATGCTCCACCTCCATTTAATTGAATGCTGAGGAATGCTGTGATTCTTTTCCTTTAATCAAGAAATTAATTATTGCCTTCATAATCTCTTAATTGTATCATTCCCATGCACTTTCATTATCTCTTTACATTTATAAGTAGGTAAACAGACAGCTTTACTATTAAGATTTCAACTTTAATATGAAGTTGGCTTTAATGTTAAGAAATCAACATGAAAATATATTTACTTGTATCTTCCATATGTTAAATCAGGAATGCTTTGTAATAAGAAAAAATGTAGTGTATTCTGCCAAAAGCAGAAAACATTTTCACAATAAGCTTATGACTGCCACTCCAGTTTTAAGCACATTTATTATAAGCACTAAGTGTTCCATGTACTCTAGGCAGGCATTTGCTCCTTGAGTTTTGATCCAAAAGGAATTGACTCATAGGATAATGACAGGCAGATTCAGAAGGTAATGATGGACAATCTGGCATACTTGCTTATTTCCTACCCGCTGAAATCCATCTGACAGGAGTTCAGACAGTCAGAATAATGGGGAGAAGAGGTTATGTTATCAAGATATCTGCTGAAAAATTTGTCCAGCCAAATCATGTTGTGTTACAAACATTCTTAGGCTCAGCGGAGGATAGCTTTATATCCCCTTTTCTATTTCTCTTGCTTTTCAGGGAAGTGGCCTAAAACCTGTTATTAACCAAGAAAGCAGAGGTTAAAAGAAGTCAGGGAGAAATTTGAGGGGAATTATTACATTTTTACATAAGCATGGGTGAAGTTGTCAAGGGCAGGTCTGAACTGCCTCCCTGTTGAGCACAGGGGGGTCTGCTACAGAAACAGGTCCACTTGCTTATTCTTGCTTAGTGTGAGACCAGTCTGGGACAATTAAGCCATGACTACAAGTGCTTGTCTTTAAGACCTTAAGTGGGGCATGTATTCTTGTTCAGTCTAAATCGTGTACAAACCTAGCTTGTCAGTTTGGTCATGGACTGAGGAGTGCAAGTGGATGAGGCTTATTTCCTCAGTGGTAGTGCTGGTTTTTGAAGAAAAACATTTATGAATCTGGCATACTTTTCCAAGGTTTGTTGCACAATGAGTTGGGGCAGGTGGGTGTGACTTGGTTTTTCAAAGTCTGTCCAGCGCTCAGCAGGGATGCAGTTTATACATACTCTAAGAGACTACATTTTAAAAACCACACTTTTATTCTAGCTTAGTTTTGCCTAACCTTCTTCTTGTATTTCACTCCTTACTGTATCATTGGAAAGCCTTCTAATAGTGTGCTAGCATCTCTCATGTATTGTTTATTCTCTCATCCTCTCCCTAGAGAGGATGCTTTCTATTTTGTTAAAAAATAAATACAATGCTATGTGCTTACTTTAGAAAAGGCAAAATCAGAGAAATGTGCCTGGCACTTAAGACCATATGATGATGAGGTTTTTGATGGTCTTTCATTCTACAGTTTTGGAAATTCTCACTATTAAGTTCTGTCTTTTACACAGATTAATTTGTTCCTTCTTTTTCTGGAGTAATGATAAGTTTTTGGTCACTGGCTTCATCTCAGAAGTTTAGATTATTTTTTTAGCCAATGCAGAGAGCAGGTTTCATGTGTTTATGATAGCTTCTGGTGCTGAGAACTTATGCTGCGGTGTTCCACACTGAGGTTTCAGTGCTGCTGAAAGCCTCATACCCAGGTATAGCACATTGCTGAAGTCAAGCCAATAGGTGCTAAATTGGAGGTCATTATCTCTTAAGATAGGGTGGAGTCTCTAAGGCTGTTAAAGGGGACTGAAAATGTTCTTTGCTTGAATCTATGATAGTTTGGTATGAAACTAAAGAAACCAAGAAGACCACTAAACTATGGACTACATCAGCCAATTTTAGATGTGATCCTTTAACCAAAGGAGATTACACTGTCATTTTGAACTCTTCAGAATGCTTATTTTTGCTTACCAATTTCACCTCTGTCTGTATCAGATTGAGCATCAGTCGGTTGTTCTTTATTCAGGGCAGATACCATTGGAGCACTGGGGTGATTGATAGTAATGTCATTAGTAGTGAAGTTATTTACATATTGCTGACACTTGAGTACACGATGTCCCATATTGAGTATATGTTAAGTAATGTTTGCCAAGTGGCCAGAGTTGACTGGTGAAAAGGATCAGGGAGAGAATAACAAGTGAGGGGTTGCAGGATGTAGCCGTGGTTTGCCTCTCATCAGTCAGTTGGTTACATTCCTTGAAGAAGAAATCAAAACATTTTGGTGCATTGCCCTGGATCCCTGTAATTTCTGCTCAATCCAGTAGATGCTCCAGATTTGAATTGGCGATTGGCTAAGGGATGCACATTGTTTCCTTAATTGCCAGTTAATAGACTGGACAATAACTGGGTATTATGCCACAGGAAGCAATTGTGCTATGACACAGAGAAAAGGCAGATGCTATCATTTATTTTTTCTATAGCTAGCAAACTGTTTTACACATATATAGTCCCACAACATAAACCAGGTGTGTGTATATATACAACTATCAACAGGAAAGTAGGTAGAACAAGTGCATACTCTTTTAGTTAATGTACTGAAAAGGGACTCAGGAGAATTGATTTTCTAGTTTTGGTTTTGCTAGAGATTTTCTGGAAGACTGTAGACAAGTTATTCAGTTTTTATATGCTTCTGCTTCTCCTCAGTAAATTACTGCCCAACGCTGCCTTTTTCTCAAGATTTCTGTGATGTGCTCAGCAACTATATTTGCAACAGATGAATACTCCTACAAATATATAACAAATAAAATGGAATAGAAGAAATAAATAAAATAGAAGAAGCTTAAAATTTAGTCAAAGTAAATTCTAAAAAAGCTCATAAAAATTTAAAAAAACCAGCAAATTAATTTGTGACTGAAACTGTTGAACTGGTAGGGAAAACACTAGCAAATATAAAGGAGGAAGATTGAAGAGAATAGTATGAAGAGTTTGCTCAGTGCTTTAAATCCAAAGTTCCCATCAAGAAATACAGATAGAAAAATGAGACTATAAATGAAAAGAAACAATTCAGAGCAGGAATTGGCTTAGTGGCCACACTCAGAAATGAACAAAAATTAGTTATTAATGTGTTGAAGTATAGTGATAAGAGTGAGCCAAGTTATGAGGGCTCCACAGTGGTTCAATTTTTTTCGTCTATCACTGTAACTTTCCCTTTAATCTTTCTTAAAAATAGATACCGCATTGGTCACTTTTCCACCTTTGGGAACAGTTACTGCTATTAAGAGTATATTACATCCCCTCCTCAGTATCTCTGCTATTTCACACTTTATTTCTTCCACACCCCCAAAGAATGTCATCCGGTCATGGTGACTTAATACCACTGAAGTTTCTCAAGTTGCTCCATAGCTTCCTCTTTACATAAGTCAGTATCTGTCAAGGGCATTCTCATTTCCAGTAGAAATTCCCTGTGATAGAAATCTTTCCGCTGACTTCTATAAAGACTCAGTGAGATAAAGAGGAACTTACCGAATCTGTTTAGAACTGTTTACTATGATTTATATTGTAAATTGTGGTTTATACAGTGAATATCATTAAAAAATATTGACCTGCATCAGAATTTTACCACAAGTAATACCTGTAACACCACTGTTATGTTCCTGTACCTAGAATAAGGGAAATAACAGTACTCAAGAAAATGGCAATTTTATTGGCAACGACTGAAAGCAACATAAACTACCTTTTTCTCCCTGTGTGGGATATTACATAACCATGGAGTTGACTTCTAGGGTTTTAATATTTCTGTCTTATTTTGCCCTTCAGATTTCTGTTGTTATTAACAGGGCCATGTTTTTTGTCTTTCGTTTTTGAAGTAAAACTTCCAATTTTTAAAATCTGCTCCTTTCAAGTTAATAATTATCACTGTTAATATTGGAGAAGTAATTATCTATTTGTATATAAAGCATGCTGATGTAGTGGTTACACCTACACTTTTACCTACATGCTCATTACTTGAGATTTGTCAACTCCCTTATGTACATTAAAATAAACTGATCAAAACTAGTGTCATTTAGGATGTAAGAACCTGCTATGTCCAATTTGTGTCATCCAGTCAGTATAACATACAACGGGCAATGCAAATATGGTTGCACTTGCAAATATATTTTATTCCTGGCTAGCCGGACGAAGTCATCAACCCGATGGTCATACTTGTTAGATGCACTTTCACCTTAGGAAAATAGTGCTGGAAGGGATTTGTGAGGTCATCTAGTCTAGCACCCTTTCCAGCGAAGGAACATTCCCAACTAAACCGGCTTAGGGATGTCTTTCCGGCCAATGTCTGTCTAACCTGCTCTTGAAAATTTCCATGGCTGGACAATCCATAGCTTGTCTATGTACCATGTTCCACTATTCTCATAGTGAGAACATTCTTCCTAATCTCCAAACTAAATTCTTCCGCTGTACCTCAAGTTCATTGTTCCTTGTCCTGTTCCCAGTGGTCATAGAGAATAGTCTTGCTTGTTATTCGATGGGATGGTATTTTGTGTTTCTTTTAGCATGGCCACCTATGCTCAAAAATTCTTCTGAGTTTAAGACAGGAATTCAGAAAAAAAATGTGCCTTGGGTTATTTAGGAATTAAAGTGATCCACAGCATCACATCAATATTATGAGTCACATTTCACTGAATCTTCCACTCACCTCACCAGTCTGCTTCTTCCATTACTGAAGAATTTCCTTACCCTGATTCCTACTTTTTGTCTGAATTTCAGATATATAAAAACTGCCTGGGCCACTTACTGGTCTTTTCTGAAATGGTGCATGCAGTTGTATACAAGAATATTTGTGATGAAGTCTGATCCTTCTTGTTGATAAATTTCTGTTGGCCTCCCCCCACTACTTTGTCTCATGGGTCATGTTACTTGACTTAAGGACAGTTCTACCCACACACATTTTTTGGGTTGGGGACAAGTTTTGAAGATGGGCCCCCACCCCTCCCAGCCCCTCTTACCCACATACCTCTTAAGGGCAACTACTGAATTTTATATCATAGCTGGTCTTAGTTATGTTTCTGTAGTTTAAGCTAGAGTAATATAGCCTTATCATGGTTTTGATAAAAAAACAACCAAAGTTTAGTAAACTATGTAATTCCATTCATGACGCACTAGAAAAAAAATCACCCCCAGAATGTCCATCCCCTCTGATCTTCCCTGCCTTGCATTTGCATTTTCACAGACCTGAATTCTGCATATTGCTTAAGCTTCTATTCCACCCGGAAGAGC